>NW_027261148.1:312500-420000 GCF_045791955.1 Oncorhynchus clarkii lewisi | reverse complement strand
TGTGTCTGTGTGTGTGTTACCTGGTTCTCTCTCCTCTCTCCTCGGCCTGTCTCTGTCAGCTAAAGGAAAGAGGTAGAAGAGAGTTTAAACCCCTTTGCACGCAAACACACACACACACACACACGCAAACACACACACACACGCAAACACACACACACACGCAAACACACACACACATGCAAACACACACACACATGCAAACACACACACACATGCAAACCCACACACACACATGCAAACGCACACACACACACATGCAAACGCACACACACACACACACACACACACATGCAAACGCACACACACGCAAACACACACACACACACACGTCTGACCTCGTGGTTCCTCTCTGCTCCTAACATCCTGAGAGCGCAGGCCTACACCTACAGAAGGAAACATGATTAAGCTGATCTAATGTTTGATCATGATCGTCATAGTGAGATTTGTAATGAAACTAGCCCTACCACGTGAGTTAGGTCCTCGAACCGCCACGGAGACAGTCGGTGTGGGAGCTGAAACAGGACGACCAACGTACACATCATTATGTGTCATTCAATGACCTATCACAAACCGCATGTTAAAACCGATACAGGAAACAGTCGCTACAGTACATACCTGTGGGACGGTTGTTGTTTGTTGTTGTTGTTTTGGATCCCAGACCAGAAAACACTGAGGAATTGTCATTGAAAATAAAAAGGCACAACACTCACCATTAAAAACATACTGTTTAACCATTAAAAACATACTGTTTAACCATTAAAAACATACTGTTTAACCATTAAAAACATACTGTTGAACCATGAAAAACATACTGTTTAACCATGAAAAACATACTGTAACTATTAAAAACATACTGTTTAACCATTAAAAACATACTGTTTAACCATTAAAAACATACTGTTGAACCATGAAAAACATACTGTTTAACTATGAAAAACATACTGTTTAACCATTAAAAACATACTGTTTAACCATGAAAAACATACTGTTTAACCATGAAAAACATACTGTTTAACCATGAAAAACATACTGTTTAACTATTAAAAACATACTGTTTAACCATTAAAAACATACTGTTTAACCATGAAAAACATACTGTTGAACCATTAAAAACATACTGTAACTATTAAAAACATACTGTTGAACCATTAAAAACATACTGTTTAACCATGAGAAACATACTGTTTAACCATGAAAAACATACTGTTTAACCATGAAAAACATACTGTTTAACCATTAAAAACATACTGTTTAACCATTAAAAACATACTGTTTAACCATTAAAAACATACTGTTTAACCATTAAAACATACTGTTTAACCATTAAAAACATACTGTTTAACCATTAAAAACATACTGTAACCATTAAAACATACTGTTTAACCATTAAAAACATACTGTAACCATTAAAACATACTGTTTAACCATTAAAACATACTGTTTAACCATTAAAAACATACTGTTTAACCATTAAAACATACTGTAACCATTAAAACATACTGTTTAACCATTAAAACATACTGTAACCATTAAAACATACAGTTTAACCATTAAAAACATACTGTTTAACTATTAAAAACCTGACTATGATGATCCTTCACCAGGAACAATAAATCATTATTTCAAGTTAGGTATTTCATATCCAAACTGCACAATTAATGATGATGACCAATCCCTCAACTAGACAAGTGAAAAGACTAGCACCAAAAGGAACAGGCACTGAGTATAAAGCATTTGCACTGCGGAAATTAAATATTGCCTTTCCTCACATTATTTGCTGTTGACTAAAATGTCCAATTCAGATTAGTTCACAATCTCAGTGAATTATTAAAGTCCAACTCACACTACCAATAAAGAAATGGGAAAACTACTCACAACTCCTGAACCCTCCCGTCTTCTGGACGCCATTTTTTTTTGCTATGATGGGGAAAACAGTGCAGTGAGTAAGTGCAGTCTGTCAATCCACAATTTAAATGTTTATTGGTAATCGATGGCTTCTAGCTCTGGTCCAGGGCATTACGAGTGGCTTGCTTATGCTGAGCCTTCTTCAAGCCCCACAGAACACCCTGGACCAGAGCTAGAGACATCCTCTGGACCAGAACTCACCTTTGTCTCCTAAGGTGAACAGTGTTGTGTCATTCACTGAAGAGAAGGATGAGAAATGACAGTTTATTAACTCATTGACATTGTATTGATCCACTGATATCAGTCTAAGACGTAGTATGGAAAAAATATTTATATTTATAGTGGACAAGGTAATGGTGATAGAGATCTCTGCAAGTTGTGTGTGTGTGTGTGTGTATGTGTGTGAGTTGATGTGTGTGTGTGTGTGTAGTATGCATGTCCGCCACTCTGACACACCTGTCTTGGTGATCTTGCCCAGTTCCACGTTGCACATGTCCTCCACTCTCTCCCGTAGGTTCAGGATGGCTTCACGTACAGGCTCAAACGTAGCCTCTGGATTGGCCACCACACACGACAGATCATTACACTCAAACGGGCTGCACAGAGACTCACAGGTCTGTAGGGCGGCGCACAGGAGAAGGAGGAAGTGGAGAAGAGGATGGGATGGAAGAGGGCAGAGATGGAGAAATGAAGACCGAAAGAAAGGCAACGTCAGAAAAAGAAGACACGTCATTTAAGAAATAATGCCTTTTGTGATAGAAGCTCCACATTTCAAACATGACTAGGACAATGCTGCTTTTTAACTTGTCCCATCGCAGATGTGGTCTTTCACACCCTGGCAGCCATGTCCAATATGGCCATCAACCAGCTGCATGCAGCGAAAGTGGATCAAAAATATATAAAAGGTACCAGAAAGAGACAAGCGTCCTACCTCCAGGAAGTGGATGTTGTCCTCACAGCGGAACACCTCCTTCATGTCCTTGTCTCTCCTCTTCAGCTCCGAGATCTCGGCCTCCAGCTTGTTCACCACGTCCTGGGCCCTGCTTACTTTCTCCTGCCCAGCCTGGTTCATCACACCCTCCACCAGCTCCTGGAGCCTCTCCACTGAGCGCTGGAGCTCCGACAGCACCGTCTCTGTGTCATCATGTACCCTGTCTGCTGAGCGCTGGGGACACAAACACAGGTATGAAGACATACGCACACTGGTACTGTATGGAGGTGGATAGAAAGGTACTCACTGAGGAACACACACACACACACACACACACACCTACGCACTGGTGTAGTGAGGTGTAGTGTAATGGAGTGTGGTGTGGTGTAGTGTGGTATAGTGTAGTGTAGTGTAGTGGGGTGTAGTGTGGTATAGTGTAGTGGGATGTAGTGTGGTATAGTGTAGTGGGGTATAGTGTAGTGGGGTGTTGTGGGGTTTGGTGTAATGTGGTGTGGTGGGGTTTAGAGTAGTGGGGTGTAGTGTGGTATAGTGTAGTGGGGTGTAGTGTAGTGGGGTGTAGTGGGGTGTAGTGTAGTGGGATGTAGTGTGGTATAGTGTAGTGGGGTATAGTGTAGTGGGGTGTTGTGGGGTTTGGTGTAATGTGGTGTGGTGGGGTTTAGAGTAGTGGGGTGTAGTGTAGTGGGGTGTAGTGTAGTGGGGTGTAGTGGGGTTTGGTGTGGTGTGGTGTGGTGGGGTTTAGTGTAGTGGGATGTAGTGTGGTATAGTGTAGTGGGGTATAGTGTAGTGGGGTGTAGTGGGGTGTAGTGTAGTGGGATGTAGTGTGGTATAGTGTAGTGGGGTATAGTGTAGTGGGGTGTAGTGGGGTTTGGTGTGGTGTGGTGTGGTGGGGTTTAGAGTAGTGGGGTGTAGTGTAGTGGGGTGTAGTGGGGTTTGGTGTGGTGTGGTGTGGTGGGGTTTAGTGGGGTGTAGTGTAGTGGGGTGTAGTGGGGTTTGGTGTGGTGTGGTGTGGTGGGGTTTAGTGGGGTGTAGTGTAGTGGGGTTTGGTGTGGTGTGGTGTGGTGGGGTTTAGTGGGGTGTAGTGTAGTGGGGTTTGGTGTGGTGTGGTGTGGTGTAGTGTAGTGTTGTGTAGTGTGGTGTAGTGTAGTGGGGTTTGGTGTGGTGTGGTGTGGTGGGGTTTAGTGGGGTGTAGTGTAGTGGGGTTTGGTGTGGTGTGGTGTGGTGTGGTGTAGTGTAGTGTAGTGTAGTGTAGTGTAGTGTAGTGTAGTGTAGTGTAGTGTGGTGTAGTGTAGTGTGTCCTAAGCCCTTACCTTTGTTGCCTCCAGCATCTTCTTCATGTCTTTCAGCTCTCCTTCTCTTTCTTTCAGTCTCTGATGATTCTCTGTCTGCACCTCAGCCAGCTCTTTCTGCAAAACACAGTCACATCAACTCACTCCTGAATGGACTGGAATGCAGTCTGGAATGCTCACTGGCCCACAAAGACAACTACATTATCACTTAAGATATGGCACCACCTTACTCTACACACACACACGCACACACACACACACACACACAGACACACACATCTAATGAATCACCACAGCAAAGGCTGAATGAGAGGCAGTTTCTAGGTGTGTCCAGATCAGCTGTGATGGGACACAGACCAGCAGCCTGTATGAATGTTTTGATCAGACTGTATTTACATGTTTTTGTGGAGTGAGTCTGTACATGGTGGTGTGTTTGATTAATATTATAATAATAATATATACCATTTAGTAAACGCTTTCATCCAAAATGACTTACGGTCATGTGTGCGTACCGTATGTGTGGCCCCAGCGGGAATCGAACCTTGGCTTTGCATACAGAGCCACACAGGACCTGATTGGGTGTTGTTTTGTTGTAAAGATCATGAGTAACCTTGCCTGAGACCTGAAGACTTGTGTTAGCTCCCAGAGCGAATGACTAGCCTTTGGTTCAGCGGAATAACACAGTCTTGTGCCAGGCAGTTGATCACATTAGTGGGTGGGTATGGTGGTGTCCATGTACAGCGCATTCGGGAAGTATTTCAGACCACTTGACTTTTTCCACATTTTGTTACGTTACAGCCTTATTCTAAAATGGATTAAATAAATACAAATTATTCACCAATCTACACACAATACCGCACAATGACGAAGCGAAAACAGGTTTTTAGACATTTTTGCAAATGTATTACAAAAAAAACTGAAATACCTTATTTACATAAGTATTCAGACCCTTTGCTATGAGACTCCAATTAAGCTCAAGTGCATCCTGTTTCCATTGATCATTTTTGAGATGTTTCTACAACTTGATTGGTGTCAAACTGTGGTAAATTCAATTGATTGGACATGATTTTGAAAGGCACAGTTGACAGTGCATGTCAGAGCAAAAACCAAGTCATTAGGTCGAATGAATTGGCCGTAGAGCTCCGAGACAGGATTGTGTCTAGGCACAGATCTGGGGAAGGGTACCAAAAAAATATCTGCAGCATTGAAGATCCACAAGAGCACAGTGGGCTCCATCATTCTGAAATGAAAGAAGTTTAGAACCACCAAGACTCTTCCTAGAGCTGGTCGTCGGCCAAACTGAGCAATCGGGGGAGAAGAGCCTTGATCAGGGAGGTGAGCAAGAACCCGAGGGTCACTCTGACAGAGCTCCAGAGTTCCTCTGTGGAGATGGGAGAACCTTCCATAAAGACAACCATCTCTGCAGCACTCCACCAATCAGGCCTTTATGGTAGAGTGGCCAGACGGAACCCACTCCTCAGTAAAAGGCACAAGACAGCCCGCTTGGAGTTTGCCAAAAGGCACCTAAAGGACTCTTAGATCATGAGAAACAAGATTCTCTGGTCTGATGAAACCAAGATTGAACTCTTTGGCCTGAATGCCAAGTGTCACGTCAGGAGGAAACCTGGCACCATCCCCACGGTGAAGCATAGTGGTGGCAGCATCATGCTGTGGGGATGTTTTTCAGTGGCAGCGATTGGGAGACTAGTGAGGATCGAGGGAAAGATGAACGGAGCAGAGTACAGAGAGATCCTTGATGACACCTGATCCAAAACACTCAGGACCTCAGACTGGGGTGAAGGTTCATCTTCCAACAGGACAACAACCCTAAGCACACAGCCAAGAAAACGCAGGAGTGGCTTCGGGACAAGTCTCTGAATGTCCTTGAGTGGCCCAGCCAGAGCCCGGACTTGAACCCGATCTAGCATCTCTGGATAGACCTGAAAATAGCTGTGCAGCGATTGCTCCCCATCCAACCTGACAGAGTTTGAGACGGTATGCAGAGAAGAATAGTAGAAACTCCTGAAATGCAGGTGTGACAAGCTTGTAGCGTCATAACCAAGAAGACTCAGGGCTGTAATCGCTGCCAAATGTGCTTCAACAAAGTACTGAGTAAAGGGTCTGAAAAATGTATGCAAATGTGATATTTCAGTTTTATATTTTTATACATTTGAACAAAATCCTAAAAATCTGTTTTCGCTTTGTCATTATGGGGTATTGTTTGTATATTGTTTGAGAATATATACAAATAATTGAATTTAGAATAAGGCTGTAACGTAACAAAATGTGGAAAAAATTAACACTTTCCGAATGCACTGTATGTCTGAGGGCTTACCTGTCTCTCTGTGCGCTCTGCCTTGGTGGAGGTGGTCTCATGGTCCTTGTGCTGGTTACTGGTGCACAGCCAGCACACAAAAATCTGGCACTGGCGACAGTAGAACTCCTGCAGGTACTTGTGCTCGGTACAGATCTTCTGCGCCAGCTTGCCCGTGGGCGCAATCAGCTCATGCTTTTTCAACTCCGCTTTCGTCTGATGCGGTTTCAGGTGGGCCTCGCAGTAGGACGCCATACACACCAGGCAAGACTTCACCGCAGCCCGCTGGTCTCCAGCGCCGTGGCACATGTCACAGGGCACAGCCATGGCTGGCAGCCTGCTGACACCACCACTACGGGAACTTCCCTTGGCTCTACCCATGGTGTTGGCACGGTGGGCTCTCCGGATGGACTCCCTGGCGGAGGTGGTGAGGGCCCCCTTGCGGAGCTGCTCCACGGCCTCTGCCAGCATGGTGTTCCTGGACAAGGAGGGCTTGGGACAGAATGTCTGGCGGCACTGGGGGCAGCTGTAGACTCCAGGGGAGCGAGGGTTGTCCTTGCTCCAGTAGTCCTTGATGCAGCCCATGCAGTAGCTGTGGCCACACGGGATGGTGACTGGCTCATTGGGGAGGTCCAGGCACACAGGACAGTTGAACTGCTCCTCCGTCCACAGATTACCACTCATAGTGAGACCACAGGTAGCAGAGGTGAATGTAGACTATTACAAAGAGAGAGAGCGGAAGAGAGAGAGTGACAGAGAGAATAGAGAAAGGCAACTGAGAGGAAAAAGTTGAGGTAGAGATGGATGAAAACAGAAATGGGTAGAATCAGAAAGAATGCTGTACACACAGAGAGATATGTAGCTACAGAGCAAAGACACACAGAGAGATATGTAGCTACAGAGCAGAGACACACAGAGAGATATGTAGCTACAGAGCAGAGACACACAGAGAGATATGTAGCTACAGAGCAGAGACACACAGAGAGATGTGTAGCTACAGAGCAGAGACACACAGAGAGATATGTAGCTACAGAGCAGAGACACACAGAGAGATATGTAGCTACAGAGCAGAGACACACAGAGATATGAGGTATAAGACAGAGGTATGAGTCTGTCCAGGGTGTTAGTCAGAGAGTGGTGATCTCATATGAGATGGACCTATGGTGTTGTCGGAATAAAAGGAAGACAGGTAGAAGGGCGGGGCTAGAGTCACAGAGCTGGTTTAGGGAGAAAAACAGGAGGGGATGAGTTTCTTTGTGATGTCACATACCATTACAGTAACTAGAATAGAATGTCACCAGCATGCTACAGTAACTAGAATAGTATGTCACCAGCACGTTACAGTAACTATAATAGAAGGTCACCGGAATGTTACAGTAACTAGAATAGAATGTCACCAGCATGTTACAGTAACTAGAATAGAAGGTCACCAGCATGTTACAGTAAATAGAATAGAATGTCACCGGCATGCTACAGTAACTAGAAAGGTCATTGGCATGTTACAGTAACTAGAATAGAAGGTCACCGACATGCTACAGTAACTAAAATAGAAGGTCACCGGCATGTTACAGTAATTACAATAGAAGGTCACTGGCATGTTACAGTAACTAGAAAGAAGGTCACCGGCATGTTACAGTAACTAGACTAGAAGGTCACCGGCATGCTACAGTAACTAGAAAGAAGGTCACTTGCATGCTACAGTAACTAAAATAGAAGGTCGCTGGCATGCTACAGTAACTAGAAAGAAGGTCACCGGCATGTTACAGTAACTAGACTAGAAGGTCGCTGGCATGCTACAGTAAATAAAAAGAAGGTCACCGGCATGCTAGAGTAACTAGAAAGGTCACCAGCATGTTACGGTAACTAGAATAGAAAGTCACTGTTATGCTACAGTAACTAGAAAGAAGGTCACCTGCTTGTTACCGTAACTAGAAAAGAAGGTCACCTGGCCTGTTACAGTAACTAGAATGAAGTTCACATGCATGTTACAATAACTAGAATGAAGGTCAATGGCATGTTACAGTAACTAGAATAGAAGGTCACCGGCATGTTACAGTAACTAGAATAGAAGGTCACCGGCATGTTACAGTAACTAGAATAGAAGGTCACTGGCATGTTACAGTAACTAGAATAGAAGGTCACTGGGCACGTTACAGTAACTAGAATAGAAGGTCACCGGCATGTTACAGTAACTAGAATAGAAGGTCACTGGCACGTTACAGTAACTAGAATAGAAGGTCACCGGCACGTTACAGTAACTAGAATAGAAGGTCACCGGCACGTTACAGTAACTAGAATAGAAGGTCACCGGCACGTTACAGTAACTAGAATAGAATGTCACCGGCACGTTACAGTAACTAGAATAGAAGGTCACCTGCATGTTACAGTAACTAGAATAGAAGGTCACCGGCACGTTACAGTAACTAGAATAGAAGGTCACCGGCACGTTACACTAACTAGAATAGAAGGTCACCAGCATGTTACAGTAACTAGAATAGAAGGTCACCGGCACGTTACACTAACTAGAATAAAGGTCACCGGCACGTTACACTAACTAGAATAAAGGTCACCAGCATGTTACAGTAACAAAACAATAAAGAAAGTCACATGCTTCCTTCCTTGCCTATCAGCTGATTATACCTAGACCATTCCACTATAGGTGAACTCTCTCTGTCTCTTTCTCTCCCTCCATTTCTTTCTCTAAAAACAACATAGTGTGTGAAAACAGACGCTAGGTGGAAGTGGTGATCTGACCAAGCCTGTCTTCAACCAGTAGAGAACACAGGAGGCTGGTGACACCTTCATTGGGGAGGATAGGCTTGTGGTATTGGCTGGAGCTGAATCAGTGGAATGGTATCAAATACACCAAACACATGGTTTCCATGGTTTCCATGTGTTTGATGCCATTCCATTCGCTCCATTCCAGCCATTAGTATGAGCCGTCCTCCCCTCAGCAGCCTCCACTGGTAGAGGCCTACCATCCTCACTGTGAAGTGGTGATCTGAACAAGCCTGTCTTCAACCAGTAGAGGCTTACCATCCTCACTGTGCAGTGATGATCTGAACGAGCCTGTCAACAACCAGTAGAGGTCTACCATCCTCACTGTGAAGTGGTGATCTGAACAAGCCTGTCAACAACCAGTAGAGGTCTACCATCCTCACTGTGAAGTGGTGATCTGAACAAGCCTGTCAACAACCAGTAGAGGCCTACCATCCTCACTGTGAAGTGGTGATCTGAACAAGCCTGTCAACAACCAGTAGAGGTCTACCATCCTCACTGTCTGTATGTGTCATGTGCATTTGACCAATCAACCTTCCCTTCCCTATTGCTGTCTTACTCCATAATATCCATCCATTGTTATGGCGTCTACCTCCACTGCAAGGTGTGCATTTTCATTCTCTAATGCCAGGCCTAATTCAGTTCATTAGCATCTTAGCTGGGCGTTGTAGGGTTGGGCTCATTAGCATACCTGTGAAAAGACAGATGCGACCCCTCCTGTCTCCGCCTCCAGTATCTACGCTGCAGTAGTATCAGAGGCCTAGGGTAAGTCTGTTATATCTGGTGTAATTCTCCTGTCTCCGCCTCCAGTATCTACGCTGCAGTAGTATCAGAGGCCTAGGGTAAGTCTGTTATATCTGCTGTCATTCTCCTGTCTTATCCGGTGTCCTGTGTGAATTTAAGTATGCTGCCTCTAATTCTCTCTCTTGGATGGTAGGCCTCTACCGCACCTGCTTTCTCGAACTCTGAATGCTCAGCTATGAAAAAGCCAAAGCCAATTGACATTTACGCCTGAGGTGCTGACCTGTTGCACCCTCTACAACCACTGTGATCTATGGTCATCTATGAACATTTGAACATGTTGGCCATGTTCTGTTATAATCTCCACCCGGCACAGCCAGAAGAGGACTGGTCACCTCTCAGGGCCTGGTTCCTCTCTAGGCTTCTTCCTAGGTTCTTGCATTTCTAGGGAGTTTTTCCAAGCCACAGTGCTTCTACATCTGCATTGCTTGCTGTTTGGGGTTAAAGGCTGGGTTTCTGTACAGCACTTTGTGACATCGGCTGATGTAAAAAGAGCTTTATAAATACATTTGATTGATTGGTTGATAGGTGCTCAGGTCTCTGTCTGTGTGAGACTAGCTGTAATTGACTTGTTACAATGTTGAGTTACAGGGTGCAGGAATGACCTATGTCTGTGTGCTGTTAGAGAGTTGGAATGCTGAGGGTGGGCTAATCTGGACAGGATTCTCAGTGTTTTAGTATTGGCTTCAGATCACAGAGAGCTGCTATGGCTTCATCATCAACACAGTATCTTCACCCCGTACCTAGGACCTGCCAGTGGCTAGAAGTCTCTATAGTTTTAAAACCTCTCCTCACGTGTAGCCTATTTCCTTCTGGGTTTCCTTTCAGTACCAGAGACAGAGATAGGGGTAAAAGGCCTGTGCAAACTCTGTGTTTCATTGTATGTGTAGTTCACCCTTTTGCCCAGCAGATGTCCCACTTCACTGAGATTATTGTAGTACTACCTTAATGCTGTTGTTGAATTCGAATTTTACGACCTCAGATCCCTTCACCAGCCTTAGTATGCTAATCATGGAGACCCTGGAATCCAATCAAAATGGTAAATTCACTTTGTACTCGTTGTTTCAGTGAGACTGGAGATAAGAACGGACATCTTGTGAAGGTCACAGAGGAAGGTAGGTGGAAGGAGAGTGTTTTTTTATTGGGAGATGTGGAGAGTAGATACAGTATCCATTAATTAGTCTAATCTAATCAGACTGGCCGCTACTCTCTGGACATCTTGTGTTCCTGCTGATCATTCTACACTGTGTTACGAACAGAGATACACTGGGGCTGTGTTCAGTAGGGAGGAAACGTTTTGAAATGGAGTAACAAGCACAGGCTTCCTGAACTTGTCCAATAAGAATACAGATTTTTGTTACAAAATGTTTCCTAAAGTGTGCCCTGCTGAACACGACTCAGGTCCCTGTCTGTCAGTGTCACTGGGCGATGGCGATGACAGGGGGTACTGACTGTGATGGCTGGACCCACAATGCCATCTGTGTCTGGCCTCCTAAGTGGTCTCTTTGTTATGGGCCTGGTGCTAGCAAAGCTACAGACCCCGAGACAGACAGAAAAACTCATCGCTAATTCTCATCTTTCTGACAGAAATAGCCCGTGTGTGTGCTTGCCCATGTGTTTATGTGTGTGTGTGTGTGTGTATATGAGTGTGTATGCCCGTGTGTGCATGTGTGTGTGTGTGTGCCCATGAGTGTGTGTGTGTGTGTGTGTGTGTGTGTGTGTGTGTGTGGGTGGGTGCGCACTCGTGCGTGCCCATGTGTGTGTGTGTATGTAGGTATGTATGTATGTACGTGTGTGTATATGTATGTGTGTGCGTGTGCGTGTACGTGTACATGTATGTGTGTGTGTGTGTGTGTGTGTGTGTGTGTGTGTGTGTGTGTGTGTGTGTGTGTGTGTGTATGTGTGTGTGTGTGTGTGTGTGTGTGTGTGTGTGTGTGTGTGTGTGTGTGTGTGTGTGTCCAGAGCCCAATGACACAGTGAGTTCCACCCTGTCATGAAGCAGAATGTAGGACAACATAAGCAGCAGAAGGCAGTTTGTTCTGTATGATGACACAGGTTCTGTTCCCTGTAACCTGTCCCTCCCTCATCATTGTCTTTGGCTGAATGTCACCTGATTTAATCCTGTACTGCTTAGGTTAATGCTGCAATCAAACTAGCTAGAGAGACTATAGAAACAGAAAGACTATAGAAACAGAGAGACTATAAAAACAGAAAGACTATAGAAACAGAAAGACTAGATAGGATCATCAATCTTCTGGTTTTCCATGGACCACAACATTAAAGTGTTTTGCTGTGGTCGACAAACTGAGAAACGCTGATGGACGTTTGTACTGTTCTGGGTAAGTGATTCAGAAAACGAAATGCCTCATATTTATTCATAAGAGATTGAGGGGGTTTGAAGTTACTGTTGTTAGATGAAATTAACAGACTGTAGAACTGTAAACTGTAGAGGATAAACAATATGAAGATGTGACTGACTGACTGACTGTGTGTGTGTGTGTTTGTGTATGGGTGTGTGTGTGTGTGTGTGTGTGTGTGTGTGTGTGTGTGTGTGTGTGTGTGTGTGTGTGTGTGTGTGTGTGTGTTTGTGCGTATGTGCGTATGTGTGTGTGTGTGTGTGTGTGTGTGTGTGTGTGTGTGTGTGTTTGTGTATGGGTGTGTGTGGAGAGAGAGGGGGGTTCAGGTGAGGTGAATTCCTGAGGCCTGTGTTGAGTGGCAGATTAACAGAAGTTTCAGCATGTCTTATCACGCTGTCACCACGCCAAACCCATTCCACCCTCCATCTCTCCTCTGCAATCTGTTCTATGCCTTCTACCATCTTATGAAAGGTTTTTTGTTCACCTCCCCCAAATACACCCACACACACACACACACACACACACACACACACGCACACACACGCACACACATACGCACACACAAACAAGCATTCCCACCTATAGCAGGCTACATTTAATAGATTCATGATATCTGTTGTCTGGGTGTCAGGTGTGGCAGTTCTCTTCCTACTGCTTCTACCCTTACCCCTCCCTCCCTCCCTCCCTCCCTCCCTCCCTCCCTCCCTCCCTCCCTCCCTCTCTTTCTCTCTCTTTCTCTCCCTGTCTCTACACCCCTCCCTCCCTCCCTCCCTCTCCCCTCCTCCTTATGGTACTCCCATCAGCTCCTCTTTCTGGATGTGTTTTTAAATCTGAACTGGTGGACATCACTATTTGTTTTAATGTGAATGGAAATAAAGGGAGGATGGGTTGGATAATTTACCAAACACAACCTGTTGCTGATAGACACACACCTCTGCATATTGCTATTTCAGCTCATCATTTCCCCACCTCTTTATATATGCTACCCTATGCATCAGCCGGCATGAAGGGGATGACTGAGTTTATATTCTCAATCACATGCTGAAATGACTAGGTTTATGTCCCAAATGACACCCTATTCCCTATTTAGTGCCCTACTTTTGACCAATATCCATAGGGCGCTGATCAAAAGTAGTGCACTGTGAACGGAAAAGGGTGCCATTTGGGAAGCAGCCTAGCTGACTAGAACTAACGTTGTCTTTATCCGAGGAGCTAATGTTCTCTCTGAGTCTATGATTCATTCGGGGACACTGTGTTGCATTCTCCATTGATCCATTTAGATAACAGCTTGATGTGCTGTGGAATGGGACTAACAGCATTACCTTGGTATTAACATTCATCTTCACATTATTATTAGCATGGGCAGTGGCACCAGAGCAATATAGTGCACTACATAGGGGATAGGATGCCATTTGGGATGCATACCTGGCTTCCTCCCGGTCCTAAAAGGATGACGTGGCTATTCCTAGATCAAGGTACCTAATCTAAATTTCTAAATGATTGGACCTATGTATACAGTTGAAGTCGGAAGTTTACATACACTCAGGTTGAAGTCATTAAAACTCGTTTTTCAACCACTCCACAAATTTATTGTTAACAAACTATAGTTTTGGCAAGATGGTTAGGACATCTACTTTGTACATGATGCAAGTAATTTTTCCAACAATTGTTTACAGACAGATTATTTCACTTATAATTCACTGTATCACAATTCCAGTGGGTCAGAAGTTTACATACACTAAGTTGACTGTGCCTTTAAACATCTTGAAAAGTCCAGAAAAGGATGTCATGGCTTTAGAAGCTTCTGATAGGCTAATTGACATCATTTGAGTGTACCTGTGGATGTATTTCAAGGCCTACTTTCAAACTCAGTGCCTCTTTGATTTTCCCATGATGTCAAGCAAAAGAAATCAGCCAAGACCTCAGAAAAATAATTATAGACCTCCACAAGTCTGGTTCATCCTTGGGAGCAATTTCCAAATGCCTGAAGGTGCCACGTTAATCTGTACAAACAATAGTAAGCAAGTATAAACACCATGGGACCACGCAGCCGTCATACCGCTCAGGAAGGAGATGCGTTCTGTCTCCTAGAGATGAACGTACTTTGGTGCGAAAAGTGCAAATCAATCCCAGAACAACAGCAAAGGACCTTGTGAAGATGCTGTAGGAAACAGGTACAAAAGTATCTATATCCACAGTAAAACCAGTCCTATATCGACATAGCCTGAAAGGCAGCTCAGCAAGGAAGAAGCCACTGCACCAAAACCACCATAAAAAGCCAGACTACGGTTTCTAACTGCCCATGGGGACATGTCCTCTGGTCTGATGAAACAAAAATAGAACTGTTCGGCCATAATGACCATCGTTACGTTTGGAGGAAAAAGGGGGAGGCTTGCAAGCCGAAGAACACCATCCCAACCATGAAGCACGGGGGTGGCAGCATCATGTTGTGGGGGTGCTTTGCTGCAGGAGGGACTAGTGCATTTTACAAAATAGATGGCATCATGAGGAAAGAACATTATGTGGATATATTGAAGCAACATCTCAAGACATCAGTCAGGAAGTTGCAAATGGGTCTTCCAAATGGACAATGACCCCAAGCATACTTCCAAAGTTGTGGCAAAATGGCTTATGGACAACAAAGTCAAGGTATTGGAGTGGCCATCACAAAGCCCTGACCTCAATTCTACAGAAAATCTGTGGGCAGAACTGAAAAGGCGTGTGCAAGCAAGGAGGCCTACAAAGCTGACTCGGTTACACCAGCAGGAGGAATGGGCAAAATATACCCAACTTATTGTGGGAAGCTTGTGGAAGGCTACCCGTGTTGAAAGAAATAAAAGCTTAAATAAATCCCTCTCGACCATTACTCTGACATTTTACATTCTTAAAATAAAGTGGTGATCCTAACTGACCAAAGACAGGCAGATTTTTACGAGGATTAAATGTCAGGAATTGTGAAAAACTGAGTTCAAATGTATTTGGCTAAGGTGTATGTAAACTTACGACTTCAACTGTATATCAGCCATGGTATTAGTATTCAAAGTATATATATATTTTTGAGCAGAAAATAACATTTAATTCTGCTTGTTTTCGCCATATACCTGGCATAGTACCTGAGGGATTTGTTATAGTCACCTTGGCATAGAGAACCAGGAGGGTTGTTCCTCCCATCAGAGGCTGCTTGGCATAGAGAACCAGGAGGGTTGTTCCTCCCATCAGAGGCTGCTTGGCGTAGAGAACCAGGAGGGTTGTTCCTCCCATCAGAGGCTGCTTGGCATAGAGAACCAGGAGGGTTGTTCCTCCCATCAGAGGCTGCTTGGCGTAGAGAACCAGGAGGGTTGTTCCTCCCATCAGAGGCTGCTTGGCGTAGAGAACCAGGAGGGTTGTTCCTCCCATCAGAGGCTGCTTGGCATAGAGAACCAGGAGGGTTGTTCCTCCCATCAGAGGCTGCTTGGCGTAGAGAACCAGGAGGGTTGTTCCTCCCATCAGAGGCTGCTTGGCATAGAGAACCAGGAGGGTTGTTCCTCCCATCAGAGGCTGCTTGGCATAGAGAACCAGGAGGGTTGTTCCTCCCATCAGAGGCTGCTTGGCGTAGAGAACCAGGAGGGTTGTTCCTCCCATCAGAGGCTGCTTGGCATAGAGAACCAGGAGGGTTGTTCCTCCCATCAGAGGCTGCTTGGCGTAGAGAACCAGGAGGGTTGTTCCTCCCATCAGAGGCTGCTTGGCATAGAGAACCAGGAGGGTTGTTCCTCCCATCAGAGGCTGCTTGGCATAGAGAACCAGGAGGGTTGTTCCTCCCATCAGAGGCTGCTTGGCGTAGAGAACCAGGAGGGTTGTTCCTCCCATCAGAGAGAGGTCTCCTTGGAGGGGGAGACTGTGTGTGTGTGACTCACCATTATAGTGGTAAATCCAATAGACTCAAGAGTGGAAACATCCTAGAGAACGATGAGGGTAAAAAACAGGATGTAGGATGTAGTTTCAGGTTGTATGAACATAGTGAACATGTGGATTATCATTGATACACTGTCTGACTGATCTCTGTAGAAATGCACACACACACACACACACACACACACACACACACACACACACACACACACACACACACACACACACACACACATACATATGTCCCACAGGACGTCCTCAACCACCCTCTAATCTACAACATCTGTTAGGAAATGGATGGTTTCCTTCTATTTAATGGGAAAGCCAATACACAGCCCAGCTCATTAAAATACTATCACAATCCATCAGGACTTAATACAAACACCATCAATCATAATATTGAGTCACCATCCTTATGAAATGTCTCGGTCACTTTGGCTGCCAGACTCATGTTGGCCTGGTAAGTTATGACTGTATGTAAATGTGTGTGAATTGTTTTCTAAGAGGCATCAGGGGATATACTTAATAATACAACGCATTTTCAGTTGAGTAATTGAAAAAAACAAAAAACTTTTGTAGGTCTGTGATGAATGAGGGTATTTACTAAATGCAGGGCGACATTTACACTAGATGGTGATAACTGCTGAGGTACGACTCTAGGGGCTGAGGTACGACTCTAGTGGCTGAGGTACGACTCTAGTGGCTGAGGTACGACTCTAGGGGCTGAGGTACGACTCTAGGGGCTGAGGTACGACTCTAGGGGCTGAGGTACGACTCTAGTGGCTGAGGTACGACTCTATGGGCTGAGGTACGACTCTAGGGGTTGGCTATAGGCCATCCTCCTTACCTCAGCTCCATAAATATCCCAACATGCCTCTGGAGGGCTTTGCTTTGTCATTGGCTGGTAGTCCAATTTAGATATTTTGTCCAATGATTGACAAGAGATCTGATCTGATTGGTCTAAAGACCAATTAGTTTCAAAATATCAGAATTGGGCTGCCGGTGTAAACACAGCCATTGTAGCAACAGGGGTCTGTTCTACGGGTCTGTCTGGAAGGATGTTCTTCACACACCAGACAGACAGACAGACGGACGGACGGACGGACGGAGAGAGAGAGAGACAAACAAAGAGAAAAAGATAGAGACAGAGAGAGAGAGAGAGACACAGATAGAGAGTGTGTGTTTATTTGTGTGAGAGCGAGAAAGAGAGATTGTGTGTGTGTGCATGCGTACTTTTTGTGCATGTGTGCAAGCGTACTTGAGTTCATGCCAGGTTGTGCATGAATTGGTTGATTGCAGGTGACAGGTTTCACACAATTTATCTTGGGCGTCAAATAGTGCATAACACCGTGTGAATGCCGAAGCAAAGCCAAAGTCAACCTTGATCTCACGCTAGGATGTGTTGGATGGGAAAGAGAGTACCGTAGCATCACAAGTCAGTGTGGATCTGGATTCTCTCTGACGGGTTTCGGAATGAGGGGTCAATGGTGGTGTGTCTCAGTAGTAATAACAATCTGATACCATTCAGTGAGACACTTGTAAGCAATACAAGCAAAGTGGTCAAGCTGGGACTCACACAGTACTGGACACAGTCAGTTGGAGACAGTGTGTGTATGATGTATGGTAAGTATAGTCTTGTATTCTGGCTCTAATGGCCACACCTACTCTTATATCTCTACCCGGTACAGCCAAAAGAGGACTGGCCACCCCTCAGAGACTGGCTCCTCTCTACCTAGTACAGCCAGAAGAGGACTGGCCACCTCTCAGAGACTGGCTCCTCTATACCCGGTACAGCCAGAAGAGGACTGGCCACCCCTCTGAGACTGGTTCCTCTCTACCCAGTGCAGCCAGAAGAGGACTGGCCACCTCTCAGAGCCTGGCTCCTCTCTACCCGGTACAGCCAGAAGAGGACTGGCCACCTCTCAGAGCCTGGCTCCTCTCTACCCGGTACAGCCAGAAGAGGACTGGCTTCCCTTCTGAGACTGGTTCTTCTCTACCCAGTACAGCCAGAAGAGGACTGGCCACCTCTCAGAGACTGGTTCTTCTCTACCCGGTACAGCCAGAAGAGGACTGGCTTCCCTTCTGAGACTGGTTCTTCTCTACCCAGTACAGCCAGAAGAGGACTGGCCACCTCTCAGAGACTGGTTCCTTTATGGAGTTTTTCCTAGCTACTGTGCTTCTACATCTGCATTGCTTGCTCTTTGGGGTTTTAGGATGGGTGTCTGTAAATCACTGTCTGACAACTGCTGATGTAAAAAGGGCTTTGTAAAAGACATTTGATTGTATCCATCCTGTACTGTATGTGTTGGCCAACTCTATGCTTCTTGTTGCCACGTACCATATATGTAGGAAGACTGAAGTCGGCCTCAGCACAAATACAGTTTGAATACATGGTGACTGTAGGGAACGAGCAAGAGGCTAACTGAATGGTAGTGTCTTGACAATGGAGTAATCAACCAAGCTTCCTGGTGATTTAGTGAGGCTAACTGAATGTTAGTGGCTTTACAATGGAGTAATCAACCAAGCTTCCTAGTGATTTAGTCAGGGTAACTGAATGGTAGTGTCTTGACAATGGAGTAATCAACCAAGCTTCCTAGTGATTTAGTGAGGCTAACTGAATGGTAGTGTCTTTATAATGTAGTAATCAACCAAGCTTCCTAGTGATTTAGTCAGGGTAACTGAATGGTAGTGTCTTTACAATGGAGTAATCAACCAAGCTTCCTAGTGATTTAGTGAGGCTAACTGAATGGTAGTGTCTTTATAAAGGAGTAATCAACCAAGCTTCCTAGTGATTTAGTGAGGCTAACTGAATGGTAGTGTCTTTACAATGGAGTAATTAACCAAGCTTCCTAGTGAATGTAGAACAGTTGACAGATGTTTGGCACCAAAGTTAATTTTTATTCATTTTTTACAATGTACAATATACAAAAATATAGAGTAGCAAAAAATTCACAGTGTCTAAAAGGCAGTGATTAAAAAGTCTCAATTCGCAAATCCAACAGCCATGTTTGTAGTTCTGGAAAAGAGCAATAACTTGTGAGCAGGACTACAATACCCAGCTGACAGTACCACCTGGTTGATTGCGTAGAAGGGTGCAGACCCCCCCCCCCCCCCCGATCGGCGTTTTTCCAACATGCAACAGCAGCATGTTCAATCACGATGACAAAACGAAGTGAATGTGTCCTGTGAATGTCCACAACGATGAATGTACAGTAATATTTATTTAAATGTTATTTTTAACACACACACACACACACACACACACACACACACACACACACACACAATTAAACTAATTGAAATACATGAAGAGGGTTGTATCTTGAGATTTGAGGGTAACAGATACCATGGCAGCTGAACCTATGTGTGGCTACATTACTACATCACAGGGCTGAACATTAATCTACATAGTATCTAGGCTGGTCCCAGATCTGTCATTACTACATTACAGGGTTGAACATTATGCTACATAACATCTAACCTGGTCTCAGATCTGTCATTACTACATTACAGGGATGAACATTATGCTACATAACATCTAGCCTTGTCCCTGATCTGTTTGTGCTCCTGCCAACCCCATTGGTCATTGTCAAGCCATGTGACAATGAGTGATGAGGGGTTGGCATGACAGCACAAACAGACTGGCACTCACATCAAATCCAGGATGGAGAACAACTCAAACCTCGGTTACTGACAGGTACAAACCTCCATCTCCTTCTTGATATTTACAAAACATATCCATTTTTACAACTAGAAGCCTTTAAAAACACAGAAAAGCTATACAATATACATTTTACAAACCATACTGACTTTAGGTTGCATTGCCTTTAGCATGGAACAGCATCTATGAACAAATTAAGATGAGCTGTTTAAGAAAACATGACTTAACATTCATCGAATGGAGAATGAATAGTTTGAGAACCTTCACAGTAAACTTCCAGACTCAGTATCATTTAGGTGAAGATGTCCTACCATCAGCTCAGTATCATTTAGGTGAAGATGTCCTACCATCATCTCAGTATCATTTAGGTGAATATGTCCTACCATCAGCTCAGTATCATTTAGGTGAAGATGTCCTACCATCATCTCAGTATCATTTAGGTGAATATGTCCTACCATCAGCTCAGTATCATTTAGGTGAAGATGTCCTACCATCAGCTCAGTATCATTTAGGTGAAGATGTCCTACCATCAGCTCAGTATCATTTAGGTGAAGATGTCCTACCATCAGCTCAGTATCATTTAGGTGAAGATGTCCTACCATCAGCTCAGTATCATTTAGGTGAAGATGTCCTACCATCAGCTCAGTATCATTTAGGTGAAGATGTCCTACCATCAGCTCAGTATCATTTAGGTGAAGATGTCCTACCATCAGCTCAGTATGATTTAGGTGAAGATGTCCTACCATCAGCTCAGTATCATTTAGATGAAGATGTCCTACCATCAGCTCAGTATCATTTAGATGAAGATGTCCTACCATCAGCTCAGTATCATTTAGGTGAAGATGTCCTACCATCAGCTCAGTATCATTTAGGTGAAGATGTCCTACCATCAGCTCAGTATCATTTAGGTGAAGATGTCCTACCATCAGCTCAGTATCATTTAGGTGAAGATGTCCTACCATCAGGTCAGTATCATTTTGGTGAAGATGTCCTACCATCAGCTCAGTATCATTTAGGTGAAGATGTCCTACCATCAGCTCAGTATCATTTAGGTGAAGATGTCCTATCATCAGTTTATATGGGGCTCAGATCTGTAACATGAACAACTTGAATGACTGGAAGAGATAGGAGTTGATCATCACTACTCTAATATCATCACATTGATACTCTCCACACTCACAGTAACATATACAACAATGAATGGCCCAGCAAGACACACACACACAGTATGGCAATCTCCTTCTGCAGATGATTACCATAACATGATCCAGTAATGTGATCCAGCATTGTGATTCAGTATTGGGATCCAGTAATGTGATCCAGTAATGGGGTCCAGTAATGGGATCCAGCATTGTGATTCAGTATTGGGGTCCAGTAATGTGATCCAGTATTGGGGTCCAGTAATGGGATCCAGTATTGTGATCCAGTAATGGGATCCAGTATTGTGATCCAGTAATGGGATCCAGTATTGGGGTCCAGTATTGGGATCCAGTAATGGGATCCAGTAGTGTGATCCAGTATTGTGATCCAGTGGAAGCAGTGCGGAGTGATCCAGTATTGTGATCCAGTGGAGGTGCTGAGTGATCCAGTATTATGATCCAGTGGAAGCAGTGCTGAGTGATCCAGTATTGTGATCTAGTGGAGGAGGTGCTGAGTGATCCAGTATTGTGATCTAGTGGAGGAGGTGCTGAGTGATCCAGTATTGTGATCCAGTATTGTGATCCAGTGGAGGAGGTGCTAAGTGATCCAGTATTGTGATCTAGTAGAGGAGGTGCTGAGTGATCCAGTATTGTGATCCAGTGGAGGTGCTGAGTGATCCAGTATTGTGATCTAGTGGAAGAGGTGCTGAGTGATCCAGTATTGTGATCTAGTGGAGGAGGTGCTGAGTGATCCAGTATTGTGATCTAGTGGAGGAGGTGCTGAGTGATCCAGTATTGTGATCTAGTGGAGGAGGTGCTGAGTGATTCAGTATTGTGATCTAGTGGAGGAGGTGCTGAGTGATCCAGTATTGTGATCTAGTGGAGGAGGTGCTGAGTGATCCAGTATTGTAATCCAGGTGATGACCTTATCTGCCACCATTCAATACACATTTCATCATACCAACATGACAAACACATTTCCCTGTAGCATGATGATGAAACAGTGCCCTTACACACTAACTGTATTCATCATGCTTCACGTCAAGGTTTGGTATACAGATCATTTTCCCACATTTCCAATTTGATGCATCCATTTATCCATTTGAAGGGATGAAGGTGGTGAGACAGCTATCAAGTTGAAGGGATGAGGGTGGTGAGACAGCGAACCATTTGAAGGGATGAGGGTGGTGAAACAGCTAACCATTTGAAGGGATGATGGTGGTGAGACAGCGAACCATTTGAAGGGATGAGGGTGGTGAGACAGCTATCCATTTGAAGGGATGAGGGTGGTGAGACAGCTATCAATTTGAAGAGATGAGGGTGGTGAGACAGTGAACCATTTGAAGGGATGAGGGTGGTGAGACAGTTATCAATTTGAAGAGGGTGGTGAGACAGCTATCCATTTGAAGGGATGATGGTGGTGAGACAGCTATCCATTTGAAGGGATGAGGGTGGTGAGGCAGCTAACCATTTGAAGGGATGAGGATGGTGAGACAGCTATCAATTTGAATGGATGAGGGTGGTGAGACAGCTATCAATTTGAGGGGATGAGGGTGGTGAGACAGCTATCAATTTGAAGGGATGAGGGTGGTGAGACAGCTATCCATTTGAAGGGATGAGGGTGGTGAGACAGCGAACCATTTGAAGGGATGAGGGTGGTGAGACAGTGAACCATTTGAAGGGATGATGGTGGTGAGACAGCTATCCATTTGAAGGGATGAGGGTGGTGAGGCAGCTAACCATTTGAAGGGATGAGAATGGTGAGACAGCGATCCATTTGAAGGGATGAGGGTGGTGAGACAGTGAACCATTTGAAGGGATGAGGGTGGTGAGACAGTGAACCATTTGAAGGGATGAGGGTGGTGAGACAGCGAACCATTTGAAGGGATGAGGGTGGTGAGACAGCTATCAATTTGAGGGGATGAGGGTGGTGAGACAGCTATCCATTTGAAGGGATGATGGTGGTGAGACAGCGAACCATTTGAAGGGATGAGGGTGGTGAGACAGCGAACCATTTGAAGGGATGAGGGTGGTGAGACAGCAAACCATTTGAAGGGATGAGGGTGGTGAGACAGCGAACCATTTGAAGGGATGATGGTGGTGAGACAGTTATCCATTTGAAGGGATGATGGTGGTGAGACAGCGAACCATTTGAAGGGATGAGGGTGGTGAGACAGCGATCCATTTGAAGGGATGAGGGTGGTGAGACAGCGAACCATTTGAAGGGATGAGGGTGGTGAGACAGCGATCCATTTGAAGGGATGAGGGTGGTGAGACAGCGATCCATTTGAAGGGATGAGGGTGGTGAGACAGCGAACCATTTGAAGGGATGAGGGTGGTGAGACAGCAAACCATTTGAAGGGATGATGGTGGTGAGACAGTTATCCATTTGAAGGGATGATGGTGGTGAGACAGCGAACCATTTGAAGGGATGAGGGTGGTGAGACAGCAAACCATTTGAAGGGATGAGGGTGGTGAGACAGCGAACCATTTGAAGGGATGAGGGTGGTGAGACAGCGAACCATTTGAAGGGATGAGGGTGGTGAGACAGCGAACCATTTGAAGGGATGAGGGTGGTGAGACAGCGAACCATTTGAAGGGATGAGGGTGGTGAGACAGCGAACCATTTGAAGGGATGAGGGTGGTGAGACAGTGAACCATTTGAAGGGATGAGGGTGGTGAGACAGCGAACCATTTGAAGGGATGAGGGTGGTGAGACAGTTATCCATTTGAAGGGATGATGGTGGTGAGACAGCGAACCATTTGAAGGGATGAGGGTGGTGAGACAGCGAACCATTTGAAGGGATGAGGGTGGTGAGACAGTTATCCATTTGAAGGGATGATGGTGGTGAGACAGCGAACCATTTGAAGGGATGAGGGTGGTGAGACAGCGAACCATTTGAAGGGATGAGGGTGGTGAGACAGTTATCCATTTGAAGGGATGATGGTGGTGAGACAGCGAACCATTTGAAGGGATGAGGGTGGTGAGACAGCGAACCATTTGAAGGGATGAGGGTGGTGAGACAGTTATCCATTTGAAGGGATGATGGTGGTGAGACAGCGAACCATTTGAAGGGATGAGGGTGGTGAGACAGCGAACCATTTGAAGGGATGAGGGTGGTGAGACAGCGAACCATTTGAAGGGATGAGGGTGGTGAGACAGCGAACCATTTGAAGGGATGAGGGTGGTGAGACAGCGAACCATTTGAAGGGATGAGGGTGGTGAGACAGTTATCCATTTGAAGGGATGAGGGTGGTGAGACAGTGAACCATTTGAAGGGATGAGGGTGGTGAGACAGCGAACCATTTGAAGGGATGAGGGTGGTGAGACAGCGAACCATTTGAAGGGATGAGGGTGGTGAGACAGCTATCCATTTGAAGGGATGAGGGTGGTGAGACAGTGAACCATTTGAAGGGATGAGGGTGGTGAGACAGCAAACCATTTGAAGGGATGAGGGTGGTGAGACAGTTATCCATTTGAAGGGATGAGGGTGGTGAGACAGCGAACCATTTGAAGAGATGAGGGTGGTGAGACAGCGAACCATTTGAAGAGATGAGGGTGGTGAGACAGCGAACCATTTGAAGAGATGAGGGTGGTGAGACAGGATCGCTGAGCCTTAGCTGAGTATCTGGGTTGTTCAAAATACATGTTTTTTCTCAAAATTGCTCCTTTTACATCGACTCTGAATCGCCGCCATTGTCATTATATTGTCATATTTCTACATAGTGCACTCCTTTCAACCAGGGCCCATTGGGCTCTAGTCAAAAGTAGTGCACTATATAGGGAATAGGGTGCCATTTGGGACATGATACAGGAGTCCTTGGGCTGCTCAGATGAAAGCAGTACCAGCCCCTCACTCTCTTCCCCTCTCTGTTAGTCCACACTGCGGGAGCACCTGACCATGAGGCTAATCTGACGCAGCGTGTCCAAACAGACAGGAGAAACAAGTTGGTGAGCAGAAGCATGACAAACGTGCCCATACTGTCAGTGTCATTGAGTTCTGCACTTTCACCATCATAAAGCCGTTTTTTAGAGCTGGAAGGTGTCTTGGTCAGCATATTCCGGTACGGTATCCTTTGGGAACGGTTGATTTTGCCGTCTATATCGAATACAAACCAGCCACAATGTCTTATATTCTCCTCAGATTGAATGTGAAGTCTGTGGGTTTTTGTGATATACATGATCTGATACCGTAGGGTTTTACAGGAGACTTTTAACAGTGTTGTTTTAGAACAGATTCCACAAGTAGTGAATCTCCATACTGAACCATAAGGCTGCTACAGCCCAGCTCCCTCATAAGACTCCAACTCCCAGCATTCCTCATGGTCCAGTCTACTTCCTCGTCTTGAGATGAGTTGCTGTACTGCACAGTAGAGTAGAAAAACATCGTCATAAAACAGTCATATCAACTGAACAGTCACAATGATACGAAATGATTCTCCTGTTGGTTGACAGGGACAGTTCAACCTCCGCCCGCACTGGTGATTGAGAAGAACGTGCATGGTTCGGACCTTGAGAGGACACACCCAGTTCAAGGGTCTGCCCGGTCGTTAACACAGCTCCCCCTCACTGTAGCAAAGTACACAATCAATAGAGGAGAGGAGAGAGGAGAGGAAACGGTGAAGGGTCTGGGGTGCAGGAGTGTTTCCAACTTCCCATAGAGAAGAGAGTTGGAGGGAGGGGGGGGGGGGTCCTGTCTCAACTGTGGTGCATATAGTTCCTGCAAGGTGAGTCGGGGTGGAAGGGGTGGTCGTATTTGCCCAGGGGTGCTGGGTAGTAGGTGGTGGTGTAAACGTTATTCTGGGGGAGGGAGGGGAGGGGCGAGAGGGACGAGGGGAAGAAGTTGCAGCTCTCGTCCGGGAGAAGGTTGTTCTTGTTCAGCGTCTGTGGAAGACAGAAGGGAACAGAACAGAGGGTGTTCAGTAGGTGCAACATGGGAGAAAACGTTTCTAAAGGCAGGAGGCGCTACCTGATCTCGTCCAATGACAAACCATGGTGGTAATCGCTGGTAACCATGGCGAAAGGCAGACACAGGAAGGACATGAGGGATGGTTTGTGTGTGTGTGTGTGTGTGTGTGTGTGTGTGTGTGTGTGTGTGTGTGTGTGTGTGTGTGTGTGTATGAGGAGACAGCCAAAGAGCAGACGTTAGTTAATTAATTCAAGTAATGGCTCGATTAATCAAACACAGCTGTGTGAGTCTCGCCCTCCTTTCTGATAGGTTAACAGGCTAATGAACACATTAATAAAGAGTGGGAGGCAAACAGATGGTATATCACTGGGACATCACAAGGGCAGGACGGACGGACGGACGGACACTGTCTCTCTGCCATTCTACCAAAGAGCAAAATAGGCACAATCAGACAAGCAAGGACTACAATGACCTGACCATTTGAGGTCTGATATTTGGTATTTGAAGCAGACCTATGTTCAAATAATATTTACTTTCTTTCAAATTCTTCATCTGTGCTTGATTGGGCTCGCCTGATGCAATGGAACCAATGGAGTAGTTCCAAAAGTGCAAACCCCACCCATCTGGCACTCCAGGCAGACTTAATTAAAAGTATTTGAAAGAAAAGAATGACTCTACCCTAACGGATTGGGGGGGGGGGGGGGGGGGGTAGAAAAAGTGGAATACTCCACCTTGAACTCCATGGGGGTGTACTTCTCGTTCTTTGGCGTCGTGTTGCCCTTATAGCTGAGGTGGTTGGGCGTGGTGGGGTGGATGACGGCTGACTCCTGGGAGGGCTTGTGGAGTCGTTGGCAGTAGGCGTAGACCAGGACCGACAGCATCACCGCTGCAAAGAAACACAACGCTCCCGTGGCCATCAGGTGGAACAGAGAGAAGGCTGCTGGGAGGAGAGAGAAAGGGACAGAGTTTCAATATCATTGGTATTATTTACTACATCATCATTGATATGTTCCAATATGTTTGTTTTGGCAATGTAGTCTTGTTCCCTAAAAACTGTGAGTTCAAACCGGTTTTGAAGGCTAAGTGCAGCTAAGCTAGTGATCAGACCTGGTTTCAAATACTATTTGAAATCAGTTAAAAGGCCTTATCTGTGCTTAATTGAGCTTGCCTGGCTAAATGGAACATTTCTAAAAATGTGAACCCTGGTCATATAAAAGTATGAACCCTGGTCATATAAAAGTGTGAACCCTGGTCTTGGAAAGATTACAAATAGTATTTGAACCCAGGTCTACTCGAAACATTGCAATAGCTCCATAATGTTTTTGTCATGAGAGGATCCGCTCAAAAGACCAAGAATCATACTGAAATCAAAGCCTTGTTCACACTGCACGCCTTAAGACTCAAATTAGTTCTTCTAATCTGTTTTGGAATACTGACTGTCCAAACAGCAAGTTACAAGTGACCAAATCAGATTTGTGTGTGTTCAGACAGCAGTAATTTGCTGATGTTGCTATGCTAGTTGTCATAGTAACGACGGATGTGTGCGCGGTGGTGTAGCCTGATTGGTGGTGCTCGTGCTTCCTATCATTCAGAAGTTATCTAGCAAGCTAAGGTGACAACAATGCCTCCCTGTTGTTTTGAATGTTCAAATTCATAGAGGGAGAACACTTTTTTTTAAACCTCAAAGGATAACATGATCCAACTTTCAAAACTAATCCTTTTCGGCTAGCCACAGCCGTCAGCTAGCTAGCCACAGCCGTCAGATAGCTAGCCACAGCCGTCTGCTTGCTAGCCACAGCCGTCAGCTAGCTAGCCACAGCCGTCAGCCAGCTAGCCACAGCCGTCTGCTTGCTAGCCACAGCCGTTAGCCAGCTAGCCACAGCCGTCAGCCAGCTAGCCACAGCCGTCAGCTAGCTAGCTGTTTAGCTTTCTAGCACATTCAGTAAATTGTTCTTAAATTAACAAGCTAATTAGCTTCCACATGGTCTTGTCAAAACTGTCAACCCACTAGTTAGTAAGCAACAATATTTACCAAATAAATCAAATTTGACCGTTCAGACAGAAGTTGCACAGCCAGGAATCAGATTCGCATCTGATGTAGGTGGTTTGAAATATGGCTTGAAATATTTGATTCCATGTACTTTTTGGCTGTTCAGACTGCAGGAAAAATAACAGATTCGGACCGGATATGGATTTTTTTTTAATTTGAATCACTTCAAACTGCCAATGTGAACAAGGCTTTATTCAATCATATCCGCTTTAGCCTACATCCACATAGCGGTTGTTTTGGCAGTGTCAGAGTTGGAACTGCGTTAGAGCTGTCAGACCCACAAGCGGCTCCTGGCATCATTCCTAAAGCAGACATTGCCATTGGCTGAACGGTGTCGCATTAAGAGAAATCCCTTGCAGCCTTGTTTAGAAGTTTTAACACTGGAATGTGAGATGTAATCTACACCTTGATTAGGCTGATAGAAATCCTCATTATTTTTGTTTATTGATTTTTGATTTGAGAGCAATTATTTCTATACATTCTACACTTTGTCATTGTGAGCTTGTAATGCGAGTGGGACGGGGTGTGGCTTCTGGACAATGATCAACAGCAGCTGCTCCCTGATTTGACAGCTCCGACACAGTTACACCTCCGACACCTCCAAAATATCAGCTGCTCCCTGATTTGACAGCTCCAACACAGTTACACCTCCGACACCGCCAAAATATCAGCTGCTCCCTGATTTGAGAGCTCCAACACAGTTACACCTTCGACACCTCCAAAATATCAGCTGCTCCCTGATTTGACAGCTCCAACACAGTTACACCTCCGACACCTCCAAAATATCAGCTGCTCCCTGATTTGACAGCTCCGACACAGTTACACCTCCGACACCGCCAAACTATCAGCTGCTCTCTGATTTGACAGCTCCAACACAGTTACACCTCCGACACCTCCAAAATATCAGCTGCTCCCTGATTTGACAGCTCCAACACAGTTACACCTCCGACACCTCCAAAATATCAGCTGCTCCCTGATTTGACAGCTCCAACACAGTTACACAGTTACACCACAAGGTCTGCCATGAGAGGTGACTGTATAGTTCCCCTAAGGAAAAGCACCTTTAGTAAATCTGCATTCTCTGTGAGAGCTTCCCATGTCTGGAATACACTGCCATCAGACACACATAACTGCACCACATATCACACTTTCACAAAATGCTTGAAGACATGGCTAAAGGTCAATCAGATTTGTGAACATGGTCCCTAGCTGTGTGTTGCCGCTTTCCATGTTGTCTGTAGCTTGTGAGGTGTGGAAACACTTTGTTGCTTTTATGAATTTTGTCTTGCTGCTTTTTGTTTTATGTTGCTCTGTCTGTATGCTACGTCTTGCTTGTCCTATGTTGCTCTGTCTGTATGCTATGTCTTGCTTGTCCTATGTTGCTCTGTCTGTATGCTATGTCTTGCTTGTCCTATGGTGCTCTGTCTGTATGCTATGTCTTGCTTGTCCTATGTTGCTATGTCTTGCTTGTTCTATGCTGCTATTGTCTATATTGTAATTGTTTTTAATAACCTGCCCAGGGACTGCGGTTGAAAATTAGCCGGCTGGCTAAAACCGGCACTTTTACTGAAACGTTGATTAATGTGCACGGTCCCTGTAAAAATAAAAAATAAACTAAACTAAACCTCCGACACCGCCAAAATATCATCTGCGGGTATTTGCTAGCGCCCGTTAACACTTGATCTGATTGAATCTAGGCCTAAAGCTTTTAGGAATGATAGCATTGTGTGGAATCAGGGTGGCGATGGTTCGTTTGTGATGCAACGGGAGTGGGAAGGGCGTAAAACAAGTGGAGAGGGGGGGAAAAGGGGGTGGCGAGAGTCACGCTCCATGTCCTTGGGGTCCCTGTAACCCCCCCACTGGGATGGGGGAGGGGAATCTCGTAAGTCACTTACCCCCACAGCGCTGATCGTTATCCTGTCCAGGCACAACGACTGCAGAGAAACATAGAGAGAGAGAGAAAAATAGATAGAAGAAGAGGAAAGAGATAGCGAGGAACCGAGAGAGAAACAGACTGTTACTGCAATGCACAATTCAACCAGCCAATAGAGTCAAAGCTCCCCACAATCACAGAGTATCACTTTCTGCAGCAAAACCAACCAAGCACTGCCCATAAAGTGATGGTCAGCTGGCTATTTAGCAGTGTGTTCAAAATGTTGGGGACTGACCTGGCACCTTGGGGGGCTGGCAGGGCCTACTCGCGGTGGCATTGCCCTGACACAGGCTGGGGTCTGCCTCCCGTTCCCCACACTCCCTGCTGCGATGCTGCAGCCCCTCCTCGTCACACTCCCCCCACTCTGACCACGGCAGCCGGCCACCTGGAGGAACAGCAGATGAGGAGTGGAGGGGGTTGGAGGAGAGAGAGGAGAGGGTGGACGGAGACAAGAGAGGATGATGAGTTGTGGTACCACTATAAGTCAAAGCCACAGTGAACTCAGCATAGCAGCTACATAACCTTAACATGACTTATGCACCATCCTTTAAATTAAATGACTTACTTTGAATGCTGAACATTTTTAAAACAATATTTGTATGAACGAATGCTGCAAATATGTGTACCTGTGCAGGATATGATTGAATGTTGTGTATCTGTGTATGACTGAGTGCTGCATATCTTTCATCTGTGAATCTGTTCAGTCTGCATACCTTCACAGGTGTGTGTGTTGCACAGGGCCTCTTCAGTGTGCAGGCCGATGCAGATGTCACCTCCGTTGGCAGGGGCAGGGTTGCTACAGGTACGGGTACGCTGGTAGTGCCCACCTCCACAGGTGGCGGAGCAGTGAGACCATGATGCCCAGCACGACCAGGTTCCTTTCACTGGACACACACACACACACCAAACTCTTATAGAAAATATAAACAGTTTATTTCCTGTAGTCCTTCACAGTCAGTATACAGGTTGAAAAGGGCTGATTTGGACACTGATAAGCACCTACATTGGAACACAGTGGCTGTATAGTAACATGTTATACAGCTCTGGCTCTGCGCCTCACAGCTCTGTATGGGTTTCGACTGACAGACGTTCTGAACTTGTGCACCACGCCACGCGCAACAAGAAGTTGCCCCCCATCCCTCCAGATAATTAGGCAACTTTTTCCACATTTGTTGTTGTCTGAGTGAGGGGAATGCTGTAAATTACGAGGACTCAATGTATTTTGAAAGAGGATACGTTGAGAATGATAATAAATACCACTTTAACGTCATTCAAGCCAAACACCCGTGAGTCCAAATGCGCACTTCACATTTCCATATCATAAAACTCATGTCAGATTGTGTCAACGTTTATGATCACTATGTTAGTTACAAGATGACATGGTGTTATACCCTGGGTTGTCCTGAACAGAATGAGTCTGTGTTAGTTACAAGATGACATGGCGTTATACCCTGGGTTGTCCTGAACAGAATGAGTCTGTGTTAGTTACAAGATGACATGGCGTTATACCCTGGGTTGTCCTGAACAGAATGAGTCTGTGTTAGTTACAAGATGACATGGTGTTATACCCTGGGTTGTCCTGAACAGAATGAGTCTATGTTAGTTACAAGATGACATGGCGTTATACCCTGGGTTGTCCTGAACAGTATGAGTCTGTGTTAGTTACAAGATGACATGGTGTTATACCCTGGGTTGTCCTGAACAGTATGAGCCTGTGTTAGTTACAAGATGACATGGTGTTATACCCTGGGTTGTCCTGAACAGTATGAGTCTGTGTTAGTTACAAGATGACATGGTGTTATACCCTGGGTTGTCCTGAACAGAATGAGCCTATGTTAGTTACAAGATGACATGGTGTTATACCCTGGGTTGTCCTGAACAGTATGAGCCTGTGTTAGTTACAAGATGACATAGTGTTATACCCTGGGTTGTCCTGAACAGAATGAGTCTGTGTTATACCCTGGGTTGTCCTGAACAGAATGAGTCTGTGTTAGTTACAAGATGACATGGTGTTATACCCTGGGTTGTCCTGAACAGAATGAGTCTATGTTAGTTACAAGATTACATGGTGTTATACCCTGGGTTGTCCTGAACAGTATGAGCCTGTGTTAGTTACAAGATGACATGGTGTTATACCCTGGGTTGTCCTGAACAGTATGAGCCTGTGTTAGTTACAAGATGACATGGTGTTATACCCTGGGTTGTCCTGAACAGTATGAGCCTGTGTTAGTTACAAGATGACATGGTGTTATACCCTGGGTTGTCCTGAACAGAATGAGTCTATGTTAGTTACAAGATGACATGGCGTTATACCCTGGGTTGTCCTGAACAGAATGAGTATGTGTTATACCCTGGGTTGTCCTGAACAGAATGAGCCTGTGTTATACCCTGGGTTGTCCTGAACAGAATGAGTCTGTGTTATACCCTGGGTTGTCCTGAACAGAATTAGTCTGTGTTATACCCTGGGTTGTCCTGAACAGAATGAGCCTGTGTTATACCCTGGGTTGTCCTGAACAGAATGAACCTGTGTTATATCCTGGATTGTCCTGAACAGAATGAGTCTGTGTTAGTTACAAGATTACATGGCATTATACCCTGGGTTGTCCTGAACAGAATGAGTCTGTGTTAGTTACAAGATGACATGGTGTTATACCCTGGGTTGTCCTGAACAGAATGAGTCTGTGTTATACCCTGGGTTGTCCTGAACAGAATGAGTCTGTGTTATACCCTGGGTTGTCCTGAACAGAATGAGCCTGTGTTATACCCTGGGTTGTCCTGAACAGAATGAGTCTGTGTTATACCCTGGGTTGTCCTGAACAGAATGAGCCTGTGTTATACCCTGGGTTGTCCTGAACAGAATGAGCCTGTGTTATACCCTGGGTTGTCCTGAACAGAATGAGCCTGTGTTATACCCTGGGTTGTCCTGAACAGAATGAGTATGTGTTATACCCTGGGTTGTCCTGAACAGAATGAGCCTGTGTTATACCCTGGGTTGTCCTGAACAGAATGAGTCTGTGTTATACCCTGGGTTGTCCTGAACAGAATGAGTCTGTGCTATACCCTGGGTTGTCCTGAACAGAATGAGCCTGTGTTATACCCTGGGTTGTCCTGAACAGAATGAGCCTGTGTTATACCCTGGATTGTCCTGAACAGAATGAGTCTGTGTTAGTTACAAGATTACATGGCATTATACCCTGGGTTGTCCTGAACAGAATGAGTCTATGTTAGTTACAAGATGACATGGCGTTATACCCTGGGTTGTCCTGAACAGAATGAGTCTGTGTTAGTTACAAGATGACATGGTGTTATACCCTGGGTTGTCCTGAACAGAATGAGTCTGTGTTATACCCTGGGTTGTCCTGAACAGAATGAGTCTGTGTTATACCCTGGGTTGTCCTGAACAGAATGAGCCTATGTTATACCCTGGGTTGTCCTGAACAGAATGAGTCTGTGTTATACCCTGGGTTGTCCTGAACAGAATGAGTCTGTGTTATACCCTGGGTTGTCCTGAACAGAATGAGTCTGTGTTATACCCTGGGTTGTCCTGAACAGAATGAGCCTGTGTTATACCCTGGGTTGTCCTGAACAGAATGAGTCTGTGTTATACCCTGGGTTGTCCTGAACAGAATGAGTCTGTGTTATACCCTGGGTTGTCCTGAACAGAATGAGTCTGTGTTATACCCTGGGTTGTCCTGAACAGAATGAGTCTGTGTTATACCCTGGGTTGTCCTGAACAGACTGAGTCTGTGTTATACCCTGGGTTGTCCTGAACAGAATGAGTCTGTGTTATACCCTGGGTTGTCCTGAACAGAATGAGTCTGTGTTATACCCTGGGTTGTCCTGAACAGAATGAGTCTGTGTTATACCCTGGGTTGTCCTGAACAGAATGAGTCTGTGTTATACCCTGGGTTGTCGTGAACAGAATGAGTCTGTGTTATACCCTGGGTTGTCCTGAACAGAATGAGTCTGTGTTATACCCTGGGTTGTCCTGAACAGAATGAGTCTGTGTTATACCCTGGGTTGTCCTGAACAGAATGAGTCTGTGTTATACCCTTATACCCTGGGTTGTCCTGAACAGAATGAGTCTGTGTTATACCCTGGGTTGTCCTGAACAGAATGAGTCTGTGTTATACCCTGGGTTGTCCTGAACAGAATGAGTCTGTGTTATACCCTGGGTTGTCCTGAACAGAATGAGTCTGTGTTATACCCTGGGTTGTCCTGAACAGAATGAGTCTGTGTTATACCCTGGGTTGTCCTGAACAGAATGAGTCTGTGTTATACCCTAACAGAATGAGTCTGTGTTATACCCTGGGTTGTCCTGAACAGAATGAGTCTGTGTTATACCCTGGGTTGTCCTGAACAGACTGAGTCTGTGTTATACCCTGGGTTGTCCTGAACAGAATGAGTCTGTGTTAGTTACAAGATGACATGGCGTTATACCCTGGGTTGTCCTGAACAGACTGAGTCTGTGTTATACCCTGGGTTGTCCTGAACAGAATGAGTCTGTGTTAGTTACAAGATGTGTTATACCCTGGGTTGTCCTGAACAGAATGAGTCTGTGTTATACCCTGGGTTGTCAACAGAATGGCGTTATACCCTGGGTTGTCCTGAACAGAATGAGTCTGTGTTATACCCTGGGTTGTCCTGAACAGAATGAGTCTGTGTTAGTTACAAGATGACATGGCGTTATACCCTGGGTTGTCCTGAACAGACTGAGTCTGTGTTATACCCTGGGTTGTCCTGAACAGAATGAGTCTGTGTTAGTTACAAGATGACATGGCGTTATACCCTGGGTTGTCCTGAACAGAATGAGTCTGTGTTATACCCTGGGTTGTCCTGAACAGAATGAGTCTGTGTTATACCCTGGGTTGTCCTGAACAGAATGAGTCTGTGTTATACCCTGGGTTGTCCTGAACAGAATGAGTCTGTGTTATACCCTGGGTTGTCCTGAACAGAATGAGTCTGTGTTAGTTACAAGATGACATGGCGTTATACCCTGGGTTGTCCTGAACAGAATGAGTCTGTGTTAGTTACAAGATGACATGGCGTTATACCCTGGGTTGTCCTGAACAGACTGAGTCTGTGTTATACCCTGGGTTGTCCTGAACAGAATGAGTCTGTGTTAGTTACAAGATGACATGGCGTTATACCCTGGGTTGTCCTGAACAGAATGAGTCTGTGTTATACCCTGGGTTGTCCTGAACAGAATGAGTCTGTGTTATACCCTGGGTTGTCCTGAACAGAATGAGTCTGTGTTATACCCTGGGTTGTCCTGAACAGAATGAGTCTGTGTTATACCCTGGGTTGTCCTGAACAGAATGAGTCTGTGTTATACCCTGGGTTGTCCTGAACAGAATGAGTCTGTGTTATACCCTGGGTTGTCCTGAACAGAATGAGTCTGTGTTATACCCTGGGTTGTCCTGAACAGAATGAGTCTGTGTTATACCCTGGGTTGTCCTGAACAGAATGAGTCTGTGTTATACCCTGGGTTGTCCTGAACAGAATGAGTCTGTGTTATACCCTGGGTTGTCCTGAACAGAATGAGTCTGTGTTAGTTACAAGATGACATGGCGTTATACCCTGGGTTGTCCTGAACAGAATGAGTCTGTGTTATACCCTGGGTTGTCCTGAACAGACTGAGTCTGTGTTATACCCTGGGTTGTCCTGAACAGAATGAGTCTGTGTTATACCCTGGGTTGTCCTGAACAGAATGAGTCTGTGTTATACCCTGGGTTGTCCTGAACAGAATGAGTCTGTGTTATACCCTGGGTTGTCCTGAACAGAATGAGTCTGTGTTATACCCTGGGTTGTCCTGAACAGAATGAGTCTGTGTTATACCCTGGGTTGTCCTGAACAGAATGAGCCTGTGTTATACCCTGGGTTGTCCTGAACAGAATGAGCCTGTGTTATACCCTGGGTTGTCCTGAACAGAATGAGTCTGTGTTATACCCTGGGTTGTCCTGAACAGAATGAGTCTGTGTTATACCCTGGGTTGTCCTGAACAGAATGAGTCTGTGTTATACCCTGGGTTGTCCTGAACAGAATGAGTCTGTGTTATACCCTGGGTTGTCCTGAACAGAATGAGTCTGTGTTATACCCTGGGTTGTCCTGAACAGAATGAGTCTGTGTTATACCCTGGGTTGTCCTGAACAGAATGAGTCTGTGTTATACCCTGGGTTGTCCTGAACAGAATGAGTCTGTGTTATACCCTGGGTTGTCCTGAACAGAATGAGTCTGTGTTATACCCTGGGTTGTCCTGAACAGAATGAGTCTGTGTTATACCCTGGGTTGTCCTGAACAGAATGAGTCTATGTTAGTTACAAGATGACATGGCGTTATACCCTGGGTTGTCCTGAACAGAATGAGTCTGTGTTAGTTACAAGATGACATGGTGTTATACCCTGGGTTGTCCTGAACAGAATGAGTCTATGTTATACCCTGGGTTGTCCTGAACAGAATGAGTCTGTGTTATACCCTGGGTTGTCCTGAACAGAATGAGTCTGTGTTATACCCTGGGTTGTCCTGAACAGAATGAGTCTGTGTTATACCCTGGGTTGTCCTGAACAGAATGAGTCTATGTTATACCCTGGGTTGTCCTGAACAGAATGAGTCTGTGTTATACCCTGGGTTGTCCTGAACAGAATGAGTCTGTGTTATACCCTGGGTTGTCCTGAACAGAATGAGTCTGTGTTATACCCTGGGTTGTCCTGAACAGAATGAGTCTGTGTTATACCCTGGGTTGTCCTGAACAGAATGAGTCTGTGCTATACCCTGGGTTGTCCTGAACAGAATGAGTCTGTGTTATACCCTGGGTTGTCCTGAACAGAATGAGTCTGTGTTATACCCTGGGTTGTCCTGAACAGAATGAGTCTGTGTTAGTTACATTGTCAACGTGTTCCGTGGTCCACACAGCAGAATACATTCATGACCAGTAGTGGGAAAAGTACCCAACTGTCATACTTGAGTAAAAATATCGATACCTTCAAAGAAAACAAAGTAAAAGTGAAAGTCACCCAGTAAAATACTTCTTGAGTAAAAGTCTTAAATGTACTTAAGTATCAGAAGTAAATGTAATCGCAAAAAATATAAGTCGGAAGTTTACATACACTTAGGTTGGAGTCATTAAAAATCGCTTTTCAACCACTCCACAAATTTCTTGTAAACAAACTATAGTTTTGGCAAGTTGGTTAGGACATCTACTTTGTGCATGACACAAGTAACTATTCCAACAATTGCTTACAGACAGATTATTTCACTTATAATTCGTAATTCTGTCTCCTAGAGATGAATGTACTTTGGTGGGAAAAGTGCAAATCAATCCCAGATCAACAGCAAAGGACCTTGTGAAGATGTTAGAGGAAACAGGTACAAAAGTATCTATATCCACAGTAAAACGAGTCCTATATCGACATAACCCGAAAGGCTGCTCAGCAAGGAAGAAGCCACTGCTCCAAAACCGCCATAAAAAAGCCAGACTACGGTTTGCAACTGCACAAACTAAGCATTTGTGTTTAGTGAGTCTGCCAGATCAGAGGCAGTAGGGATGACCAAGGATGTTCTCTTGAGAAGTGCATGAATTAGACCATTTTCCTGTCCTGCAAAGCATTCAAAATGTAACTAGTAATTTTGGGTGCTAAGGAAAATGTATGGAGTAAAAAGTACATTATTTTCTCTAGGAATGTATTGGAGTAAAATTAATAGTTGTCAAATATATAAATAGTAAAGTACAGATATCCCAAAAAACGACTTAAGTAGTATTTGAAAGTATTTTTACTTCAGTACTTTACACCACTGATCATGACTCCATTCTATGCTCACCAAAATGATGACCTGCTTCTCTGAATTGCCTTGTGAAAACCTAACGTATTTTATAATTTAGCTAGTCATGTTGGCAGTAGAACAAGCTTTCAAATGATGCCCATCTGACCCAGATTGTGATTTATAACGGACTGTTTTTGGAATGTGTAAACAACAGTAATTGTGTGAAGGAGGAGATGCAGGGTTGTGTTCCAAACTAAACAACAACAGTAATTGTGTGAAGGAGGAGATGCAGGGTTGTGTTCCAAACTAAACAACAACAGTAATTGTGTGAAGGAGGAGATGCAGGGTTGTGTTCCAAACAAAACAACAACAGTAATTGTGTGAAGGAGGAGATGCAGGGTTGTGTTCCAAACAAAACAACAACAGTAATTGTGTGAAGGAGGAGATGCAGGGTTGTGTTCCAAACTAAACAACAACAGTAATTGTGTGAAGGAGGAGATGCAGGGTTGTGTTCCAAACAAAACAACAACAGTAATTGTGTGAAGAAGGAGATGCAGGGTTGTGTTCCAAACAAAACAACAACAGTAATTGTGTGAAGGAGGAGATGCAGGGTTGTGTTCCAAACAAAACAACAACAGTAATTGTGTGAAGGCGGGGATGCAGGGTTGTGTTCCAAACAAAACAACAACAGTAATTGTGTGAAGGAGGAGATGCAGGGTTGTGTTCCAAACAAAACAACAACAGTAATTGTGTGAAGGAGGGATGCAGGGTTGTGTTCCAAACAAAACAACAACAGTAATTGTGTGAAGGAGGAGATGCAGGGTTGTGTTCCAAACAAAACAACAACAGTAATTGTGTGAAGGAGGGATGCAGGGTTGTGTTCCAAACAAAACAACAACAGTAATTGTGTGAAGGCGGGGATGCAGGGTTGTGTTCCAAACAAAACAACAACAGTAATTGTGTGAAGGAGGAGATGCAGGGTTGTGTTCCAAACAAAACAACAACAGTAATTGTGTGAAGGAGGGATGCAGGGTTGTGTTCCAAACAAAACAACAACAGTAATTGTGTGAAGGCGGGGATGCAGGGTTGTGTTCCAAACAAAACAACAACAGTAATTGTGTGAAGGAGGAGATGCAGGGTTGTGTTCCAAACAAAACAACAACAGTAATTGTGTGAAGGAGGGATGCAGGGTTGTGTTCCAAACTAAACAACAACCGTATTTGTGTGAAGGAGGAGATGCAGGGTTGTGTTCCAAACAAAACAACAACAGTAATTGTGTGAAGGAGGAGATGCAGGGTTGTGTTCCAAACAAAACAACAACAGTAATTGTGTGAAGGAGGAGATGCAGGGTTGTGTTCCAAACAAAACAACAACAGTAATTGTGTGAAGGAGGAGATGCAGGGTTGTGTTCCAAACTAAACAACAACAGTAATTGTGTGAAGGAGGAGATGCAGGGATGTGTTCCAAACTAAACAACAACAGTAATTGTGTGAAGGAGGAGATGCAGGGTTGTGTTCCAAACAAAACAACAACAGTAATTGTGTGAAGGAGGAGATGCAGGGTTGTGTTCCAAACAAAACAACAACAGTAATTGTGTGAAGGAGGAGATGCAGGGTTGTGTTCCAAACTAAACAACAACAGTAATTGTGTGAAGGAGGAGATGCAGGGTTGTGTTCCAAACAAAACAACAACAGTAATTGTGTGAAGGAGGAGATGCAGGGTTGTGTTCCAAACAAAACAACAACAGTAATTGTGTGAAGGAGGAGATGCAGGGTTGTGTTCCAAACAAAACAACAACAGTAATTGTGTGAAGGAGGAGATGCAGGGTTGTGTTCCAAACAAAACAACAACAGTAATTGTGTGAAGGCGGGGATGCAGGGTTGTGTTCCAAACAAAACAACAACAGTAATTGTGTGAAGGAGGAGATGCAGGGTTGTGTTCCAAACAAAACAACAACAGTAATTGTGTGAAGGAGGGATGCAGGGTTGTGTTCCAAACTAAACAACAACAGTAATTGTGTGAAGGAGGAGATGCAGGGTTGTGTTCCAAACTAAAAAACAACAGTAATTGTGTGAAGGAGGAGATGCAGGGTTGTGTTCCAAACAAAACAACAACAGTAATTGTGTGAAGGAGGAGATGCAGGGTTGTGTTCCAAACTAAACAACAACAGTAATTGTGTGAAGGAGGAGATGCAGGGTTGTGTTCCAAACAAAACAACAACAGTAATTGTGTGAAGGAGGAGATGCAGGGTTGTGTTCCAAACAAAACAACAACAGTAATTGTGTGAAGGAGGAGATGCAGGGTTGTGTTCCAAACAAAACAACAACAGTAATTGTGTGAAGGCGGGGATGCAGGGTTGTGTTCCAAACAAAACAACAACAGTAATTGTGTGAAGGAGGAGATGCAGGGTTGTGTTCCAAACAAAACAACAACAGTAATTGTGTGAAGGAGGGATGCAGGGTTGTGTTCCAAACAAAACAACAACAGTAATTGTGTGAAGGAGGAGATGCAGGGTTGTGTTCCAAACAAAACAACAACAGTAATTGTGTGAAGGAGGGATGCAGGGTTGTGTTCCAAACAAAACAACAACAGTAATTGTGTGAAGGCGGGGATGCAGGGTTGTGTTCCAAACAAAACAACAACAGTAATTGTGTGAAGGAGGAGATGCAGGGTTGTGTTCCAAACAAAACAACAACAGTAATTGTGTGAAGGAGGGATGCAGGGTTGTGTTCCAAACAAAACAACAACAGTAATTGTGTGAAGGCGGGGATGCAGGGTTGTGTTCCAAACAAAACAACAACAGTAATTGTGTGAAGGAGGAGATGCAGGGTTGTGTTCCAAACAAAACAACAACAGTAATTGTGTGAAGGAGGGATGCAGGGTTGTGTTTCAAACAAAACAACAACAGTAATTGTGTGAAGGCGGGGATGCAGGGTTGTGTTCCAAACAAAACAACAACAGTAATTGTGTGAAGGAGGAGATGCAGGGTTGTGTTCCAAACAAAACAACAACAGTAATTGTGTGAAGGAGGGATGCAGGGTTGTGTTTCAAACAAAACAACAACAGTAATTGTGTGAAGGCGGGGATGCAGGGTTGTGTTCCAAACAAAACAACAACAGTAATTGTGTGAAGGCGGGGATGCAGGGTTGTGTTCCAAACAAAACAACAACAGTAATTGTGTGAAGGAGGAGATGCAGGGTTGTGTTCCAAACAAAACAACAACAGTAATTGTGTGAAGGAGGGATGCAGGGTTGTGTTCCAAACAAAACAACAACAGTAATTGTGTGAAGGAGGGATGCAGGGTTGTGTTTCAAACAAAACAACAACAGTAATTGTGTGAAGGCGGGGATGCAGGGTTGTGTTCCAAACAAAACAACAACAGTAATTGTGTGAAGGAGGAGATGCAGGGTTGTGTTCCAAACAAAACAACAACAGTAATTGTGTGAAGGAGGGATGCAGGGTTGTGTTTCAAACAAAACAACAACAGTAATTGTGTGAAGGCGGGGATGCAGGGTTGTGTTCCAAACAAAACAACAACAGTAATTGTGTGAAGGAGGAGATGCAGGGTTGTGTTCCAAACAAAACAACAACAGTAATTGTGTGAAGGAGGGATGCAGGGTTGTGTTTCAAACAAAACAACAACAGTAATTGTGTGAAGGCGGGGATGCAGGGTTGTGTTCCAAACAAAACAACAACAGTAATTGTGTGAAGGCGGGGATGCAGGGTTGTGTTCCAAACAAAACAACAACAGTAATTGTGTGAAGGAGGAGATGCAGGGTTGTGTTCCAAACAAAACAACAACAGTAATTGTGTGAAGGAGGGATGCAGGGTTGTGTTCCAAACAAAACAACAACAGTAATTGTGTGAAGGAGGGATGCAGGGTTGTGTTTCAAACAAAACAACAACAGTAATTGTGTGAAGGCGGGGATGCAGGGTTGTGTTCCAAACAAAACAACAACAGTAATTGTGTGAAGGAGGAGATGCAGGGTTGTGTTCCAAACAAAACAACAACAGTAATTGTGTGAAGGAGGGATGCAGGGTTGTGTTCCAAACAAAACAACAACAGTAATTGTGTGAAGGAGGAGATGCAGGGTTGTGTTTCAAACAAAACAACAACAGTAATTGTGTGAAGGCGGGGATGCAGGGTTGTGTTCCAAACAAAACAACAACAGTAATTGTGTGAAGGCGGGGATGCAGGGTTGTGTTCCAAACAAAACAACAACAGTAATTGTGTGAAGGCGGGGATGCAGGGTTGTGTTCCAAACAAAACAACAACAGTAATTGTGTGAAGGCGGGGATGCAGGGTTGTGTTCCAAACAAAACAACAACAGTAATTGTGTGAAGGCGGGGATGCAGGGTTGTGTTCCAAACAAAACAACAACAGTAATTGTGTGAAGGCGGGGATGCAGGGTTGTGTTCCAAACAAAACAACAATGAGAGCTAAAAATAGTGCCTTATAGTTGATACTTCTTTGATTTTTTAAAATGTTGTTATCAACAAATGCGGCAAAAAGTACAGTAAATGTAAAATGCACATAAATTGGATTCAGTCTTGTGTCAGTCAGGTGAACTGTTGTGTCCTCAACTTTAGTAATCATTTTCCCATCATCTCCAAACCTTTCCCTTTTAATTGCTGCCATGGTTTTGCATATACTTTCCATATTTCTTCTGTAAGAAACATTTAAATTTAGCCCAATCCATAAAGAGTGTAAGGGGTTAACTATTTATCCAGATACTGAGTTTTTTTACATGTTTTCAGCACATGAAAACCAAACATTTTATTCATGTTTATTAGACCAGTTTGTTTTTCACTACAGACTTTTAAAGGCAATTCACGCTTAAGCAGCTTTTACCATGAATGCGATCTCCGAGAACGTGGGGGAAATGGCCTTTAAAAGGCTATCGTCAGCTTTGAAGGAATCCCAATCTCACTTCTACACTGCCCGTTAGGTGAATAGATCAGTACAGTATTTGAGCAGATATACAGCAGCACTGGAGTAGTCAGTGTCTTACCTGGGCAGGGCTGGGAGTTGTAGTCCTGGTACTACACTGGGGATCCACTACAGGCACTGGAGTAGTCTGTGTCTTACCTGGGCAGGGCTGGGAGTTGTAGTCCTGGTACTCCACTGGGGATCCACTACAGGCACTGGAGTAGTCTCTGTCTTACCTGGGCAGGGCTGGGAGTTGTAGTCCTGGTACTCCACTGGGGATCCACTACAGGCACTGGAGTAGTCAGTGTCTTACCTGGGCAGGGCTGGGAGTTGCAGTCCTGGTACTCCACTGGGGATCCACTACAGGCACTGGAGTAGTCTGTGTCTTACCTGGGCAGGGCTGGGAGTTGTAGTCCTGGTACTCCACTGGGGATCCACTACAGGCACTGGAGTAGTCAGTGTCTTACCTGGGCAGGGCTGGGAGTTGCAGTCCTGGTACTCCACTGGGGATCCACTACAGGCACTGGAGTAGTCAGTGTCTTACCTGGGCAGGGCTGGGAGTTGCAGTCCTGGTACTCCACTGGGGATCCACTACAGGCACTGGAGTAGTCTGTGTCTTCCCTGGGCAGGGCTGGGAGTTGCAGTCCTGGTACTCCACTGGGGATCCACTACAGGCACTGGAGTAGTCAGTGTCTTACCTGGGCAGGGCTGGGAGTTGCAGTCCTGGTACTCCACTGGGGATCCACTACAGGCACTGGGGCTGCTCTTGCCCTCGGCTGAGGCACAGGTGCGCTTGCGCGTGCGGAAGCCTTTGGAACACTCCTGGGAGCAGGTCGACCATGTCTCCCACGGCGACCACCTGGTGCCACCTGGTTGTCGGAGCAAAGGTCGACCACTACTGCCTCCTCCACTGGCCCTGACCAAGTCTTCAACCAGGGCTGAACCACAGATATACTCATACATGAGACATTACAACACAAAAGGTGATTTACAATATTATTTTAACTTCTCAAAGTCCTAAATATGTTGTTTTCCTAATGGTATGGTAGGAGAACAGCTCTGATAAACAATGGTCTTCTGTGACCTAAAGCTTGGCAATGAAATAACAGACAATGTGCTGGTTCTAAGAGTGCAGAGGCTTCCTTCCTCATTACATGGCTGTGCAGTTAGAATCTGGGCCAAACATTCAACCGTGGGGTAAAATCTGGGTTAATCGGTTCCAGATGAACTCTTTGAAAAGTGGAAGAAAAGCAACACGTCACCTAAATTATGGAAATGACTTCAATAATGAATTGAAAGCTTTTTATTTTCTGTGTGGTTTGAAACCAGGGCAGCAGTAATATTTCATACTGCCCATGTTACTGTGAGGCCAGATGTCTCCTCTTGAGTCTAGACAGCGCCTCCGTGACACAGTGTTTAGGCCCGGGGACAGCCTGTGACATGGTGTTTAGGCCCGGTGACAGCCTGTGACATTGTGTTTAGGCCCAGTGACAGCCTGTGACATGGTGTTTAGGCCCAGTGACAGCCTGTGACATTGTGTTTAGGCCCAGTGACAGCCTGTGACACAGTGTTTAGGCCTGGTGACAGCCTGTGACATGGTGTTTAGGCCCAGTGACAGCCTGTGACATTGTGTTTAGGCCCAGTGACAGCCTGTGACATGGTGTTTAGGCCCAGTGACAGCCTGTGACATTGTGTTTAGGCCCAGTGACAGCCTGTGACATTGTGTTTAGGCCCGGGGACAGCCTGTGACATGGTGTTTAGGCCCAGTGACAGCCTGTGACATGGTGTTTAGGCCCAGTGACAGCCTGTGACATGGTGTTTAGGCCCAGTGACAGCCTGTGACATGGTGTTTAGGCCTGGTGACAGCCTGTGACATGGTGTTTAGGCCCGGTGACAGTCTGTGACATTGTGTTTAGGCCCAGTGACAGCCTGTGACATGGTGTTTAGGCCTGGTGACAGCCTGTGACATGGTGTTTAGGCCCGGTGACAGCCTGTGACATGGTGTTTAGGCCCAGTGACAGTCTGTGACATTGTGTTTAGGCCCAGTGACAGCCTGTGACATTGTGTTTAGGCCCGGTGACAGCCTGTGACATGGTGTTTAGGCCCGGTGACCACGCGGTTGCTCTGTAATCTGCAAATCGTCGCAAACACATCCTCTCTATAAGACTTCCTTTACATGGAGCCTGTCTTAAATATGCACACACACACACACACCCTTCTCCCCCGTCTAGTTACTGTCAGCAGGAGAGGCGTTCTGCCTGCCTGTCTGACCTTTAAATCAATGAGAGGCTGTAGACTGTGACACCTACCCCACCCCAGGGAGCCTGTCACTGGGTACGACCGCCCAGATCGTCTCGCCCCAGTGAGCACAGCATGGGTCATCCCAGCTGGCCGGTTAAGTGGGACGGCCTCAGACTTACCTTCAGTGTCACAGGCGGCGGTGCCGTCGTTGGGGCAGACGCGGGTCTCCACCTTCTTCTTGCCCAGCTGCAGCTGATGAGGGTCTGGAAGGAGGGCCCTGCAGGTGTAGCGGGTCCTCTGCTCCTGGCGGGCCCCGTCCTGGGTCACATTCACCGGCATCCAGGGGGTCCAGGGGGTGTTGCGACGGACCTCCGGACACGCCTCCAGGTTGCAGGTCTTGTACTCCTAAGGGAGTGTGTTTTAGGGAAGAGGAGAGAGAATTGAAGGATGTAGGAAAAGGAGACAGGATATGTCAGCTTCAACCTGACTGTTCATCCTCAGGCTATGATAAATGAATAATGAAAGATGCCATTCACTAGATCAAATAAGGGTGTTATCTGTGAGAAAGTTGTAGTAAAGGATGCCTTTGGGTGTGTGTGTGTGTGTGTGTGTGTGTGTGTGTGTGTGTGTGTGTGTGTGTGTGTGTGTACCAGAGCACATCCTGGGCAGGTGTTCCCCTTCTCACAGCTCCTGACCCGGGAATGGACCCCTCCTCCACACTCTGCACTGCACTGAGACCAGGAGCCCCAAGACGACCAGAACACAGGCAGGGGACATGGGCTCTTCTCATTGCACAGCCTACACACACACACACACACACAAACACACGGTAAACCTGCAGTCCTACTCTTTATGCCTGGTGGTCTCTGCATTGCAACGCTGAACGAGGGTCTCCTGCAACGCCACAAGAAAACCTGACAATGTGAGCCTGACTGAATGTGAACCTGACTGAATGTGAACCTGACTGAATGTGAACCTGACTGAATATGAACCTGACTGAAGGTGAACCTGACTGTATGTACTGCTTTGAGTCCCTCTGTCTCACCTCTCGTCTCGGCCTTGTCCCACACAGACACGCCCCCCATGCCGGGGTGAGGGGTTGTTGCAGGAGCGCTGGCGCACCTCGTACCCGATGCCACAGCTGGTGCTGCACTGACCCCAGGTGGACCAGGGGGTCCAGCCTCCGTTTCTAGAGGAGACAGAGAGACATAGAGACAGACAGAGACAGAGAGAGACGGACAGAGACATAGAGACAGAGAGAGACGGACAGAGACAGAGAGAGACAGAGAGAGAGAGAGAGAGAGAGAGAGAGAGAGAGAGAGAGAGAGAGAGAGAGAGAGAGAGAGAGAGTATATTTTCATAGAGGACAAAGGAAATCCTTCCACCTCAAAGAACTTGAGGTACGAACAAATTTCATGTTCCAGAGAAAATGTAAAAGATCGGTGAAGAATCCAGCTACGAACTGGTCCGTTTGTCACAACTTGGGGAAGCTCATGGGAGACGGTGTGGCCACATTACCATAACGCTGTTTATATAATAGCCTCAGATATGAGGTTTACATCTTTTATTTTATTTAATTTCACCTTTATTTAACCAGGTAGGCAAGTTGAGAACAAGTTCTCATTTACAATTGCGACCTGGCCAAGATAAAGCAAAGCAATTCGACACATACAACACAGAGTTACACATGGAGTAAAACAAACATACAGCCAATAATACAGTAGAAAGATAAGTCTATATACGATGTGAGCAAATGAGGTGAGATAAGGGAGGTAAAGGCAAAAGAAAGGCCATGGTGGCAAAGTAAATACAATATAGCAAGTAAAACACTGGAATGGTAGATTTGCAGTGGAAGAATGTGCAAAGTAGAAATAAAAACAATGGGGTGCAAAATAAATAAATAAAATAAATAAATACAGTAGGGAAAGAGGTAGTTGTTAGGGCTAAATTATAGATGGGCTATGTACAGGTGCAGTAATTTGTGAGCTGCTCTGACAGCTGGTGCTTGAAGCTAGTGATGGAGATAAGTGTTTCCAGTTTCAGATACTTTTTTATGTTCGTTCCAGTCATTGGCAGCAGAGAACTGGAAGGAGAGGCGGGCAAAGGAAGAATTGGTTTTGGGGGTGACCTGCTGGAGCGCGTGCTACAGATGGGTGATGCTATGGTGACCAGCGAGCTGAGATAAGGGGGGACTTTACCTAGCAGGGTCTTGTAGATGACATGGAGCCAGTGGGTTTGGCGACGAGTATGAAGCGAGGGCCAGCCAACGAGAGCGTACAGGTCGCAATGGTGGGTAGTATATGGGGCTTTGGTGACAAAATGGATGGCACTGTGATATACTGCATCCAATTTGTTGAGTAGGGTATTGGAGGCTATTTTGTAAATGACATCGCCGAAGTCGAGGATTGGTAGGATGGTCAGTTTTACAAGGGTATGTTTGGCAGCATGAGTGAAGGATGCTTTGTTGCGAAATAGGAAGCCAATTCTAGATTTAACTTTGGATTGGAGATGTTTGATGTGGGTCTGGAAGGAGAGTTTACAGTCTAACCAGACACCTAGGTATTTGTAGTTGTCCACGTATTCTAAGTCAGAGCCGTCCAGAGTAGTGATGTTGGACAGGCGGGCAGGTGCAGGCAGCGATCGGTTGAAGAGCATGCATTTAGTTTTACTTGTATTTAAGAGCAATTGGAGGCTACGGAAGGAGAGTTGTATGGCATTGAAGTTTGCCTGGAGGGTTGTTAATTAACACAGTGTCCAAAGAAGGGCCAGAAGTATACAGAATGGTGTTGTCTGCGTAGAGGTGGATCAGAGACTCACCAGCAGCAAGAGCGACATCATTGATGTATACAGAGAAAAGAGTTGGTTCAAGAATTGAACCCTGTGGCACCCCCATAGAGACTGCCAGAGGTCCGGACAACAGACCCTCCGATTTGACACACTGAACTCTATCAGAGAAGTAGTTGGTGAACCAGGCGAGGCAATCATTTGAGAAACCAAGGCTGTCGAGTCTGCCGATGAGGATGTTGGGATTGACAGAGTCAAAAGCCTTGGCCAGATTAATGAATACGGCTGCACAGTATTGTTTCTTATCGATGGCGGTTATGATATCGTTTAGGACCTTGAGCGTGGCTGAGGTGCACCCATGACCAGCTCTGAAACCAGATTGCATAGCAGAGAGGGTATGGTGAGATTCGAAATGGTCGGTAATCTGTTTGTTGACTTGGCTTTCGAAGACCTTAGAAAGGCAGGGCAGGATAGATATAGGTCTGTAGCATTTTGGGTCAAGAGTGTCACCCCCTTTGAAGAGGGGGATGACCGCAGCTGCTGCTCCCTGAAAAGCTGCATATCACGGGGGCTGTTCGATACTAATGCAGAACGCCATAGGATGTTTTTGTGTTGGTTAAGAGCAGTCAGGTCTGGGAAAAACCGAGGGCTATATCTGTTAGTACATCTAATTGTTGTATAAGATGAATGAGTGAGTCTGATACTGTTTACACAATGTTACGATGTGATTTTGGACTGTTTAATGAAGGAAAACTCAAAAAGGATTTGGATTTGAACTAAATCAGAGGACCGCCCCTGAGCCCAGTTAAGGTCAGACCTCCTGGGACAGCCCATTCCGAATAAAACCCCCACTCGGGTTTTCGATCAGCGGTGGCTAATGGGGAAAAGTAGTAGGACAAAGGGGAAGGTGGTAGGAGAGAGGGGAAAGTGGTAGGAGAGAGGGGAAGGTGGTAGGAGAGAGGGGAAGGTGGTAGGAGAGAGGGGAAGGTGGTATGAGAGAGGGGAAAGTGGTAGGATAGAGGGGAAGGTGGTAGGACAAAGGGGAAGGTGGTAGGAGAGAGGGGAAGGTGGTAGGAGAGAGGGGAAAGTGGTAGGATAGAGGGGAAGGTGGTAGGAGAAAGGGGATGGTGGTAGGATAGAGGGGAAAGTGGTAGGAGATGGGGGAAGGTGGTAGGAGAGAGGGGAAGGTGTGTAAAGAATTACGAGATGGCTAAAGGTTGCAGAACATGTTTTTCTCCATTAGGAAGACAAAGGTTGTAGACCATGTTTTTCTCCATTAGGAGGACAAAGGTTGTAGACCATTGCTGAATCTTTTAACCATACCACGTGGTTAAACTCTTAGACTATCGATACCAACAGAATAAGAACAAGTCTTTGATATTAATTACTAGTCTGCAGCTAGGAATTCGGTATCATTGAACGCGAAGAACGACAACCACCAAAACATGCCTCCTATAACGAATGTCACTCTGAACAATCCCCTCTAACCACAACCGAGAGAGAGAGAGAGAGAGACGGACAATTCTACAAAATAAATGAACTTTTCACCAGCGATCAAGACGACACACTGAGAGGAAATATATATATTGATTGCAATTGTTCCCGAATGAGTGAGCGTTCATGTGTAAAGGATTATAATTTCAATTGTTATAATTATTAACTGTAGTGACTTCTTAGTCGACCCCCACTTCCCCTTTTGTCTAACAAGCAGCAATGCCGGTTTAGCCCACTAGGGCACATTCTCATTTCATTTCATGCAACCACATTTACCTTGTTTGTTTATGCATTTCTGTGAATGACTTAGTTAGTAATAAATCAATTATTTAAGACAATTGATGTATGGATGACTCATAGTGAAGACTGGGTTCGTGCAGATAACCAACAATTTACGACGTTTGGAATGAGACTAACGTGAGGTAAAGTAAATATTTCATTAATTCGAAGACTAATTGATCAGATAAAATATCTGAAAAGTTATTTTAGGAAATTATAACTTTGTAATCTGAATATTTTTCCTTGGTGCCCCGACTTCCTAGTTAATTAGTTACGTGATTAATCAGTAATCTGTAATAACTCATTACAGAGAATCTTTGATAAAAAACAATCAGTCTTCAGTTAATGATAGTAAAGACACTTCACACAGCCTTGTCTATTGTAAACTCTAATAGCCTAGTCTATTGTAAACTCTAATAGCCTAGTCTATTGTAAACTCTAATAGCCTTGTCTATTGTAAACTCTAATAGCCTAGTCTATTGTAAACTCTAATAGCCTAGTCTATTGTAAACTCTAATAGCCTAGTCTATTGTAAACTCTAATAGCCTAGTCTATTGTAAACTCTAATAGCCTAGTCTATTGTAAACTCTAATAGCCTAGTCTATTGTAAACTCTAATAGCCTAGTCTATTGTAAACTCTAATAGCCTAGTCTATTGTAAACTCTAACAGCCTAGTCTATTGTAAACTCTAATAGCCTAGTCTATTGTAAACTCTAACAGCCTAGTCTATTGTAAACTCTAACATCCTAGTCTATTGTAAACTCTAACAGCCTAGTCTATTGTAAACTCTAACAGCCTTGTCTATTGTAAACTCTAATAGCCTTGTCTATTGTAAACTCTACCAGCCTAGTCTATTGTAAACTCTAACAGCCTAGTCTATTGTAAACTCTAATAGCCTAGTCTATTGTAAACTCTAACAGCCTAGTCTATTGTAAACTCTAACAGCCTAGTCTATTGTAAACTCTAACAGCCTAGTCTATTGTAAACTCTAACAGCCTTGTCTATTGTAAACTCTAATAGCCTTGTCTATTGTAAACTCTAACAGCCTAGTCTATTGTAAACTCTAACAGCCTAGTCTATTGTAAACTCTAATAGCCTAGTCTATTGTAAACTCTAATAGCCTTGTCTATTGTAAACTCTAATAGCCTAGTCTATTGTAAACTCTAATAGCCTAGTCTATTGTAAACTCTAATAGCCTAGTCTATTGTAAACTCTAACAGCCTAGTCTATTGTAAACTCTAATAGCCTAGTCTATTGTAAACTCTAATAGCCTAGTCTATTGTAAACTCTAATAGCCTAGTCTATTGTAAACTCTCTGAAAGCAGAAGAATAGAAGAACAGAACAAACATTGCTGAGGCAACGTGTGCTTGTCTGGGAAGCTGACTGGGCTGAGGCAACGTGTGCTTGTCTGGGAAGCTGACTGGGCTGAGGCAACGTGTGCTTGTCTGGTAAGCTGACTGGGCTGAGGCAACGTGTGCTTGTCTGGGAAGCTGACTGGGCTGAGGCATTAAAAAATCCACCTAATGTGTTTAAGTGCTTCAGGCCGGTGGAGCTTCCCTTCTAATCAAATTGGTGCTTCCTGTAAAAGACAATTTAATTTCAGCAGCTCTCTCTCCTGCATAGTAACACAGTCAAGTAAGCAACAGGAAGCCACCAGTGAAGACCGTAATCTCTCTAATAACACACACACACAAACGCACCCAATTTATAGAGTCCGATTCAAAATCTTATTTCCCTTAACCTAACCCTATCTCTCAACCCTAATCCTAACCCCTAACCCCTAACCCTAATTCTAATCCTAACCCAAAGCCTAAAATAGCCTTTCATTGTGGGGACTGGCAAAATGTCCCCACTTGTCTTAATTTTCCTTGTTTTACTATCCTTGTGAGAACTTCTGGTCCCCATAAGGATAGTAAAGCCACACACACACACACACACACACACACACACACACACACACACACATAGACGTGCTATACTGAGAGGTGGCAGTCCTTCGGTTTTCAACTCACTCTCTAGATAAATCCAATCTCTTTTGCCTAATGAGGGAAACCTCTAATAATAGAGGGCAAGGGAGTCCTTGAGTTTCCTCTGAGAACATGTCAACACTGTCTGGTAGTTGGACTCTGCTGCTGGTCTGATTCTACTACTTGAGTTTCCTCTGAGAAATGTCAACACTGTCTGGTAGTTGGACTCTGCTGCTGGTCTGATTCTACTACTTGAGTTTCCTCTGAGAACATGTCAACACTGTCTGGTAGTTGGACTCTGCTGCTGGTCTGATTCTACTACTTGAGTTTCCTCTGAGAACATGTCAACACTGTCTGGTAGTTGGACTCTGCTGCTGGTCTGATTCTACTACTTGAGTTTCCTCTGAGAACATGTCAACACTGTCTGGTAGTTGGACTCTGCTGCTGGTCTGATTCTACTACTTGAGTTTCCTCTGAGAACATGTCAACACTGTCTGGTAGTTGGACTCTGCTGCTGGTCTGATTCTACTACTTGAGTTTCCTCTGAGAACATGTCAACACTGTCTGGTAGTTGGACTCTGCTGCTGGTCTGATTCTACTACTTGAGTTTCCTCTGAGAAATGTCAACACTGTCTGGTAGTTGGACTCTGCTGCTGGTCTGATTCTACTACTTGAGTTTCCTCTGAGAAATGTCAACACTGTCTGGTAGTTGGACTCTGCTGCTGGTCTGATTCTACTACTTGAGTTTCCTCTGAGAAATGTCAACACTGTCTGGTAGTTGGACTCTGCTGCTGGTCTGATTCTACTACTTGAGTTTCCTCTGAGAACATGTCAACACTGTCTGGTAGTTGGACTCTGCTGCTGGTCTGATTCTACTACTTGAGTTTCCTCTGAGGACATGTCAACACTGTCTGGTAGTTGGACTCTGCTGCTGGTCTGATTCTACTACTTGAGTTTCCTCTGAGAACATGTCAACACTGTCTGGTAGTTGGACTCTGCTGCTGGTCTGATTCTACTACTTGAGTTTCCTCTGAGAACATGTCAACACTGTCTGGTAGTTGGACTCTGCTGCTGGTCTGATTCTACTACTTGAGTTTCCTCTGAGAAATGTCAACACTGTCTGGTAGTTGGACTCTGCTGCTGGTCTGATTCTACTACTTGAGTTTCCTCTGAGAACATGTCAACACTGTCTGGTAGTTGGACTCTGCTGCTGGTCTGATTCTACTACTTGAGTTTCCTCTGAGAACATGTCAACACTGTCTGGTAGTTGGACTCTGCTGCTGGTCTGATTCTACTACTTGAGTTTCCTCTGAGAACATGTCAACACTGTCTGGTAGTTGGACTCTGCTGCTGGTCTGATTCTACTACTTGAGTTTCCTCTGAGAAATGTCAACACTGTCTGGTAGTTGGACTCTGCTGCTGGTCTGATTCTACTACTTGAGTTTCCTCTGAGAAATGTCAACACTGTCTGGTAGTTGGACTCTGCTGCTGGTCTGATTCTACTACTTGAGTTTCCTCTGAGAAATGTCAGCACTGTCTGGTAGTTGGACTCTGCTGCTGGTCTGATTCTACTACTTGAGTTTCCTCTGAGAACATGTCAACACTGTCTGGTAGTTGGACTCTGCTGCTGGTCTGATTCTACTACTTGAGTTTCCTCTGAGAACATGTCAACACTGTCTGGTAGTTGGACTCTGCTGCTGGTCTGATTCTACTACTTGAGTTTCCTCTGAGAACATGTCAACACTGTCTGGTAGTTGGACTCTGCTGCTGGTCTGATTCTACTACTTGAGTTTCCTCTGAGAACATGTCAACACTGTCTGGTAGTTGGACTCTGCTGCTGGTCTGATTCTACTACTTGAGTTTCCTCTGAGAAATGTCAACACTGTCTGGTAGTTGGACTCTGCTGCTGGTCTGATTCTACTACTTGAGTTTCCTCTGAGAACATGTCAACACTGTCTGGTAGTTGGACTCTGCTGCTGGTCTGATTCTACTACTTGAGTTTCCTCTGAGAACATGTCAACACTGTCTGGTAGTTGGAAGTCTAATGTAAACTCTCTGAAAGCAGAAGAATAGAACTCATCAAGAATAGAACAAACATTGCTGAGTCTACGTGTGCTTGTCTGCTGCTGGTCTGAAGTCTCATGCTACTACTTGTCTTTGTCTAGAGATCCATTTAAGGTCAACATGTACTATACCTTCTGTCAAATATACTGACAGTTTGTTAACATGCTGGAAACATAGAATGAGAGCGGACTCAAACGCGCGTCAGCCCAACTGGAACAAAAAACGGGAATCAGGTGCTCAAATGAGGGACTTGATAATCCCCAAAAGCTCCAGGAAACATACTCTGACTCTGCTGACGGTCATGACTATTCCACTTTTGGGAAGTCAGTAACTGTTATGATGTTTGGTACTGAATGATGAATAGTAGACTGTAGCATCCCTTGTCTTCTTCCTCTACAGTACCTGGAACAGTTGGCCACCTGGATGGTGGGGCCCTTGCAGTTGGAGCCTCCACACTGAGGGACTGGACTGTTACAAGAGCGTGAGCGACACGCGCAACTGGTGCTGGCTCCCTCCCTGTCGTCATGGTTACAGGGTTGCCATGGCGCCCAGGGGCTGAAGCCACCGTCCTGGGTCAGGTTCCTTACCTGTGAGCGGGCAGGAGTTCAGCATCAGAAGGGACCAATCAGAGATTGGGTCAGAATGGTGGCTAATGGGGAAAAGTGGTAGGACAAAGGGGAAGGGTAGGAGAGAGGGGAAAGTGGTAGGAGAGAGTGGAAGGTGGTAGGAGAGAGGGGAAGGTGGTAGGAGAGAGGGGAAAGTGGTAGGATAGAGGGGAAGGTGGTAGGACAAAGGGGAAGGTGGTAGAAGAGAGGGGAAGGTGGTAGGAGAGAGGAGAAAGTGGTAGGATAGAGGGGAAGGTGGTAGGAGAGAGGGGAAGGTGGTAGGAGAGAGGGGAAGGTGGTAGGAGAGAGGGGAAAGTGGTAGGATAGAGGGGAAGGTGGTAGGACAAAGGGGAAGGTGGTAGAAGAGAGGGGAAGGTGGTAGGAGAGAGGAGAAAGTGGTAGGATAGAGGGGAAGGTGGTAGGAGAGAGGGGAAGGTGGTAGGAGAGAGGGGAAGGTTGTAGGAGAGAGGGGAAGGTGTGTGGGGAAAGTAAATTAATGTGTGTGTGTGTGTGTGTGTGTGTGTGTGTGTGTGTGTGTGTGTGTGTGTGTGTGTGTGTTTGTTTGTTTGTTTGTTTGCTTGTTTGTTTGTTTGTTTGTTTTCCAACATTATCAGGACACACTAACATTTTACCTGAATGCTATTTTAAGCTTAAAGGTTAGATTCAGGCTTTTGGTGTTATGGTTAGGTTTAAGTTTAAGGGTTTGGTATAAGGTTAGGGGTTTTGGGGGTTAAGGTTGGTAGTAGGGTTAGGTTTAGGGGTTAGGGAAAATAGGATTTTTAATGGTCAAACATTTTTACACTCTAAAAAGTTCTGATATTTCATGAAAACAAAATGTGTGTGTGTGTTACATATGAGGTGTGTGTGTGTGTTACATATGATATGAGGTGTGTGTGTGTCTGATACATATGAGGTGTGTGTGTGTTACATATGAGGTGTGTATGTTACATATGATATGAGGTGTGTATGTTATATATGAGGTGTGTGTGTGATAGATATGAGGTGTGTGTGTATGTTACATATGATATGAGGTGTGTGTGTTACATATGATATGAGGTGTGTGTGTTACATATGATATGAGGTGTGTATGTTATATATGAGGTGTGTGTGTGTGATAGATATGAGGTGTGTGTGTATGTTACATATGATATGAGGTGTGTGTGTTACATATGATATGAGGTGTGTGTGTTACATATGAGGTGTGTGTGTTACATACAGTATGAGGTGTGTGTGTTAGATATGAGGTGTGTGTGTGTTACATACAGTATGAGGTGTGTGTGTGTGTGATACATATGAGGTGTGTATGTTACATATGATATGAGGTGTGTGTGTGACCCTTACCGGGCACTCAGTGATATTCTGGCTCCACTGGCTCATGTTGGAACTGTCCTCGATGGTGGTGCAGCGCTTCTGCTTACGGTCCCAGCCACAGTAGGGGTCTCGGGCGTCCAGGCAGTGCCTGTAGGACCCCAGGGCACAAAGACAGCAGTCAGTGGAGAGGGACAGCACTAGAAAAAACACCTCACACCTCAACTCACTCAACAGCATGTTAGCGTAAAGCTAGGAAAACAGCTCCCAATAGAACCCATACAGTATCAGACTGGTGCTAGTTGAGGTGTTGACACATCAAGAAGGACATACTCTGACATATGCTCCACAGTAAGGCACCGCGCCATACAGCACGATTCACTGCAGCTAAGTGTGTGTATGCTCCAGAAAAAACACAAGCTAATTTCAGTCATTAAATCCAGGATTGTTAATGAAAAAAAGTTGTCAGAGACTCCGGGAAGGGAACCCCCTAGCTTAGGAATGCTGTTTGACAACGTGTTTGTGAAAAGGCACAGGTCAGGGCAGCCCATAGAAATAAAAATTGGTACAGGACTCTAGTGTTTACCAACTTATAGAAGTAGTAGAAGAAGAACGTGGACTACTTCAAAATGGAGATGGCCTCAATTGGTGCTGCCCGTGCTCTCACAGACGCCATAATGGGACAGATACAATGATGCGATGTCTATCAAAGTCAATGGGCAGCCTCTCTACCATAAGACTCTGTCTGACAGGCACAGGTGAGGACAGCCTTTTAACCGTAGGACCCTGTGTGACAGGCACAGGTCAGGGCAGCCTCTTTACCGTAGGACCTTGTCTGACAGGCACAGGTGAGGACAGCCTCTACCGTAGGACCCTGTCTGACAGGCACAGGTGAGGACAGCCTCTCTACCGTAGGACCCTGTCTGACAGGCACAGGTGAGGACAGCCTTTTAACCGTAGGACCCTGTGTGACAGGCACAGGTGAGGACAGCCTTTTAACCGTAGGACCCTGTGTGACAGGCACAGGTCAGGGCAGCCTCTTTACCGTAGGACCCTGTGTGACAGGCACAGGTGAGGACAGCCTTTTAACAGGCACATGTCAGGGCAGCCGCTCTACCGTAGGACCTTGTGTGACAGGCACAGGTGAGGACAGCCTTTTTACCGTAGGACCCTGTGTGACAGGCACAGGTTAGGGCAGCCTCTTTATGTAGGACTCTATGAGGGGTCCTTCTCTTCCTGGTTGTTTATGTGGCTCCATGAGGCCCAGATGGAGCAGAGAAAACAGGTCCTGTTGACCCAGAGCACTCAGTAGGCTGATGTACAGAGCAAGAGACCAGTGTGTGTGTGTCTGCCTTGAATTATGGAGCGGAAGAGATAGTGTGTCAACATTGTGGAAGCGTTTCACGGTAAAGTCTAGTATGACTTTTCTTATGACCTATGTAGTGCTTATGAAGACTTTGTGAACGCTCTATAAAGCCTTTTATAGATTGTTTGATTATTTGCTGTCTTTGTATCTCCTGTTCCCTTGTATCTGTGCAAGACAACGGGTCAGTCCCAAATACCACCCTATTCCCTATATATTACACTACTACCAATAGGCCCTCGTCAAAAGTAGTGCACTACATAGGGAATAGGGTGCCATTTGGGACTAAGCCATCTACAATCTGATGAATGGAATATAACTGCACTAACACCAGCCTACCTAGGACTTATTGGTATTCTGTATAGGGAGCGCGACCAACAAAACACTCCCCTGCAATAAACAGTTGACAGATCAGTTCCTGATAATCAGCAGTAATATCAGTTTAGCAGGTAGCGGGAGAGAGACTATCTAACAACCACTGTGTTGATCACCCTGCTGACGGGCTGGCGGCTACAGACTACAGTAAATAACGGTTGTCTAAGAGGGATGGGCAGGGGTATGGTCATTGTGTGTGTGTGTGTGTGTGTGTGTGTGTGTGTGTGTGTGTGTGTGTGTGTGTGTGTGTGTGTGTGTGTGTGTGTGAGAGAGAGAGAGGTTGGGAGTATAAACGTTTCACTGTGAGACCCGAGTCAGAACAGGGATGGGTTAGTTTGGGCTTCCAGTCCAGTGAAGGCTCTTTTCTCCAGGTTCAGAGAGCCTCTCTCTACAGCAAGGGGGGGGGGGGGGTTTAACAAGTCCCCCCAGACCCCCTAACTGTCCCTCAAACCCTCGCCTCATCTCCCACTGAGTGACCCCACTCTGGAAACAGTTTATCACACGACAGCCCCCAGCCTACCAGAAAAGGTCTCACTGTGACCCCACTCTGGAAACAGTTTATCACACGACAGCCCCCAGCCTACCAGACAAGGTCTCACTGTGACCCCACTCTGGAAACAGTTTATCACACGACAGCCCCCAGTCTACCAGACAAGGTGTCACTGTGACCCCACTCTAGAAACAGTTTATCACACGACAGCCCCCAGCCTACCAGACAAGGTCTCACTGTGACCCCACTCTGGAAACAGTTTATCACACGACAGCCCCCAGCCTACCAGACAAGGTCTCACTGTGACCCCACTCTGGAAACAGTTTATCACACGACAGCCCCCAGCCTACCAGACAAGGTATCACTGTGACCCCACTCTGGAAACAGTTTATCACACGACAGCCCCCAGCCTACCAGACAAGGTCTCACTGTGACCCCACTCTGGAAACAGTTTATCACACGACAGCCCCCAGCCTACCAGACAAGGTATCACTGTGACCCCACTCTGGAAACAGTTTATCACACGACAGCCCCCAGTCTACCAGACAAGGTCTCACTGTGACCCCACTCTGGAAACAGTTTATCACACGACAGCCCCCAGCCTACCAGACAAGGTCTCACTGTGACCCCACTCTGGAAACAGTTTATCACACGACAGCCCCCAGCCTACCAGACAAGGTCTCACTGTGACCCCACTCTGGAAACAGTTTATCACACGACAGCCCCCAGCCTACCAGACAAGGTATCACTGTGACCCCACTCTGGAAACAGTTTATCACACGACAGCCCCCAGTCTACCAGACAAGGTCTCACTGTGACCCCACTCTGAAAACAGTTTATCACACGACAGCCCCCAGCCTACCAGACAAGGTCTCACTGTGACCCCACTCTGGAAACAGTTTATCACACGACAGCCCCCAGTCTACCAGACAAGGTCTCACTCTGGGGGTACACAAGAGAGGGATGGAGAGAAGGAAGGTGAGAGGAGAGGAAAGGAAAGGAGGGAGAAAGAGATGATGTGACAGGAGAGGGGATAGTATAAAGAAAGCCACTCCCAAGCTGCACCAGTAATCAATATCACCATATACCTCCAGTAATCAATATGTACATCTATCAATCACCAGCAATCAACATCTCCATCTATCAATCACCAGTAATCAACATCTCCATCTATCAATCACCAGTAATCAATATCACCATATACCTCCAGTAATCAATATGTACATCTATCAATCACCAGTAATCAACATCTCCATCTATCAATCACCAGTAATCAATATGTACATCTATCAATCACCAGTAATCAACATCTCCATCTATCAATCTCCAGTAATCAATATCACCATATATCTCCAGTAATCAATATCACCATATATCTCCAGTAATCAATATGTACATCTATCAATCACCAGTAATCAACATCTCCATCTATCAATCACCAGTAATCAACATCTCCATCTACCAATCACCAGCAATCAACATCTCTATCTATCAATCACCAGTAATCAACATCTCCATCTATCAATCTCCAGCAATCAACATCTCCATCTATCAATCCCCAGTAATCAACATCTCCATCTATCAATCTCCAGCAATCAACATCTCCATCTATCGATCACCAGTAATCAATATCTCAGTATTTCCCTAGATAAAGCCATCCAATGGACTGTCTGTCTGCCTTACATTATGGAACGGAAGAGATAGTGTGTCAACATTGTGGAAGCGTTTCACGGTAAAGTCTAGTAAGCCATCTACAATCTGACGAATGGAATATAACTGCACTAACACCAGCCTACCTAGGACTTATTGGTATTCTGTATAGGGAGCGCGACCAACAAAACACTCCCCTGCAATAAACAGTTGACAGATCAGTTCCTGATAATCAGCAGTAATATCAGTTTAGCAGGTAGCGGGAGAGAGACTATCTAACAACCACTGTGTTGATCACCCTGCTGACGGGCTGGCGGCTACAGACTACAGTAAATAACGGTTGTCTAAGAGGGATGGGAAGGGGGCAGGGGTATGGTCATAGGGTGTGTGTGTGTGTTACACAAATTATTATGTGTGTGTGTGTGTGTGTGTGTGTGTGTGTGTGTGTGTGTGTGTGTGTGTGTGTGTGTGTGTGTGTGTGTGTGTGTGTGCGTGCTGTTGTGTTTGTGTATTTATCCTGGGAGGAAAACCCCAATAAAGCCCCTACATTATTGTAGAAAACTTCCCACCCAACCCCAGCCTCTAGTCCTCTTCCCCCCAATCCCAGCCTCCACTCCACTCCACTCCACCCCCCCAACCCCCACTCCTCTTCCCCCCAACCCCGGGCTCCTCTTCCCCCCAACCCCAGCCTCTACTCCTCTTCCCCCCAACCCCAGCCTCTACCCCTTTTCCCACCAACCCCAGCCTCTACTCCTCTTCCCCCCAGCCTCTACCCCTATTCCCACCAATCCCAGACTCTACCTCTTTCCCACCAACCCCAGCCTCTACCCCTTTTCCCCCCAACCCCAGCCTCTATCCCTTTTTTCCCGCCAATCCCAGCCTCTACCTCTTTCCCCCCAACCCCGGGCTCCTCTTCCCTCCAACCCCAGCCTCTACTCCTCTTCCCCCCAACCCCAGCCTCTACCCCTTTTCCCACCAATCCCAGCCTCTACCTCTTTCCCCCCAACCCCAACCCCAGCCTCTACTCCTCTTCCCCCCAACCCCAGCCTCTACTCCTCTTCCCCCCAACCCCAGTCTCTACCCCTTTCCCACCAATCCCAGCCTCTACCTCTTTCCCCCAACCCCAGCCTCTACTCCTTTTCCCACCAATCCCAGCCTCTATCTCTTTCCCCCCAACCCCAGCCTCTACTCCTCTTCCCCCCAACCCCAGCCTCTACCCCTCTTTCCCCCAACCCCAACCTCTACCCCTTTTCCCACCAATCCCAGCCTCTACCTCTTTCCCCCCAAACCCTGCCTCCATCGCGCTTCACCCCAGTTAACCACTTCCTAATTCTACTCTCCTCACAGTTAACCCCTTCCTCATTCTACTCTCCCCACAGTTAATCACTTCCTCATTCTACTCTCCTCACAGTTAACCCCTTCCTCATTCTACTCTCCTCACAGTTAACCACTTCCTCATTCTACTCTCCTCACAGTTAACCGCTTCCCCATTCTACTCTCCCCACAGTTAACCCCTTCCTCATTCTGCTCTCCCCACAGTTAATCACTTCCTCATTCTACTCTCCTCACAGTTAACCCCTTCCTCATTCTACTCTCCCCACAGTTAATCACTTCCTCATTCTACTCTCCTCACAGTTAACCCCTTCCTCATTCTACTCTCCTCACAGTTAACCACTTCCTCATTCTACTCTCCTCACAGTTAACCGCTTCCCCATTCTACTCTCCTCACAGTTCTGCTATGGAGAAGATAACCAAGGAGCTCTTTGAGATATTAAGAGGCTAACACACTAGCTAAACTCACTTGGTCAATAACTACCATAGATGACAGGATTATAGCTACTACACTAAGCAAGCTGCTAGTAAGAGAGGGCTCTCCTCCATTATGCATGTAATACAATATTTCCCTGTGTGGCTGCAAGTCAAACGCTGGTCTCTAGAGCCGAAATGTCTCCACACGCAGTCCGTAACCCTGGTCTGTAGAGCCAAAATGTCTCCACACGCAGTCCATAACCCTGGTCTGTAGAGCCAAAATGTCTCCACACGCAGTCGGTAACCCTGGTCTCTAGAGCCGAAATGTCTCCACACGCAGTCCGTAACCCTGGTCTGTAGAGCCAAAATGTCTCCACACGCAGTCCATAACCCTGGTCTGTAGAGCCAAAATGTCTCCACACGCAGTCGGTAACCCTGGTCTGTAGAGCCTAAATGTCTCCCCACGCAGTCGGTAACCCTGGTCTGTAGAGCCAAAATGTCTCCACACGCAGTCCGTAACCCTGGTCTGTAGAGCCAAAATGTCTCCACACGCAATCGGTAACCCTGGTCTGTAGAGCACAGAGTATAATGAGAGAAAACGTAACCTGGGGGCACACTGCGGTTTATGGGGTTGTGAGTGGCTAGGCTAGGTAGTTCCTGACATGGGTTTGGAAGGGAGTGGCTAGGCTAGGTAGTTCCTGACATGGGGTTGGAAGGGAGTGGCTAGGCTAGGTAGTTCCTGACATGGGGTTGGAAGGGAGTGGCTAGGCTAGGTGATTCCTGACATGGGGTTGGAAGGGAGTGGCTAGGCTAGGTAGTTCCTGACATGGGGTTGGAAGGGAGTGGCTAGGCTAGGTAATTCCTGACATGGGGTTGGAAGGGAGTGGCTAGGCTAGGTAGTTCCTGACATGGGGTTGGAAGGGAGTGGCTAGGCTAGGTGATTCCTGACATGGGGTTGGAAGGGAGTGGCTAGGCTAGGTAGTTCCTGACATGGGGTTGGAAGGGAGTGGCTAGGCTAGGTAGTTCCTGACATGGGGTTGGAAGGGAGTGGCTAGGCTAGGTGGTTCCTGACATGGGGTTGGAAGGGAGTGGCTAGGTGATTCCTGACATGGGGTTGGAAGGGAGTGGCTAGGCTAGGTGGTTCCTGACATGGGGTTGGAAGGGAGTGGCTAAGGGGATGATTAGGTCAGATTGTATATTTTAGCCAGGACACCGGGGTTAACAACCCAACTCTTATGATAAGTGCCATGGGATCTTTAATGACTACAAAGAATCAGGACACCCGTTTAACATCCCATCTGAAAAACGTCACCCTACACATGGCAATGTCCCCAATCACTGCCCTGGGGCACTGGGATCTTAGCTTCAGAGACATGGGACACAGGGTGGTATGCCGATGGTTATTACACAGTTAATACACAGGATGATATGTAAAATATGTGGTAAAAGCTAGGGGTAGGACACATGCAATCACCATGACAACTACTTAATCTATTGTAGTAAAGGGATGCCTTTCACATTAACATCCATCTATGTCCAGTCAGTTAGGGAGGTGGTCAGTTCACTATCTTTCCCACAATGACAACCCTCTCTCCCTCTCTCTTTTTCCCTGACTGTATGTATTTCCTGTTCCCCTCCTCCCTCCTCCCCTCTGACATGTGAGAGTGATGGATCGCACAGAAAACCTCTGCTGGCACTGCAACACCATCCCAGACTGCCATTGTACTGGCTCCAGTCTGCAGCCAGAACCAGAGGAAATTAGTTTTTTCCCCACTAGCACCGGGAGAGGCAGAGGGCACTGTTCACCAGGAGCTAGCAGGGGTTCATCCAACGGGAGAGGTCAAATGTAATTACAGGAAGCCTCCGCTGGATTGGTTACTTACAGATGTGGCCAAATGTTGACACATTGCACTTTACAAAAGGAGTGCAACCGAGTAGAATGAGCTGTTTTTTCTTTTCAAAACTTGTTCAATTGCTAATTTTACCCTGCAGGCACCTGCAACTTACCACAGGTGAGATAAATTACACAGTAAATGAGAATCATTGCCTCCAACCAAGTTAATTAGAATTTTGAATAATTTAGTCTAGGCCAATCATTTTTTTTTCAATTTCAGTTAGAATCTCCCCCCCCCAAAAAAAGAAATTATTTGAGAAGAAAAGGTGAGTCATGCAAGGGTGCCAATATATCATGCATTGGTGCCAATATATCATGCATTGGTGCCAATATATCTGACTGCATCTGTACAGTATAAACAGGGGGTAATGACATGGCAGATTAAGTATGGTGTTATTCATGAGTGAATGAATAAATGCGCCTGCTAAATGGCATATATTATAAATGAATGTACATATTAAATAATGATATGCTAATATGTATTAAACCCCATATATCAGTAGTCATAACACTGTGTATGTATGGTGAGGTGTCATGGCATTGGCTGTTAGAGGTGGACAGGATGTGGAACCTATGGAAGCTACAGGAGTGTAAGAAACCTTATATATCAGTAGTCATTATAGTCATAACACCACCATTCTTCATATTGTACAGTAAGGTGTGATATCATTATAGTGATAACACCACCATTCTTCATACTGTACAGTAAGGTGTGATATCATTATAGTCATAACACCACCATTCTTCATACTGTACAGTAAGGTGTGATATCATTATAGTGATAACACCACCATTCTTCATACTGTACAGTAAGGTGTGATATCATTATAGTGATAACACCACCATTCTTCATACTGTACAGTAAGGTGTGATATCATTATAGTGATAACACCACCATTCTTCATACTGTACAGTAAGGTGTGATATCATTATAGTGATAACACCACCATTCTCCATACTGTACAGTAAGGTGTGATATCATTATAGTGATAACACCACCATTCTTCATATTGTATAGTAAGGTGTGCTATCATTACAGTGATAACACCACCATTCTTCATACTGTACAGTAAGGTGTGATATCATTATAGTGATAACACCACCATTCTTCATACTGTACAGTAAGGTGTGATATCATTATAGTGATAACACCACCATTCTTCATATTGTATAGTAAGGTGTGCTATCATTACAGTGATAACACCACCATTCTTCATACTGTACAGTAAGGTGTGATATCATTACAGTGATAACACCACCATTCTTCATACTGTACAGTAAGGTGTGATATCATGATAGTGATAACACCACCATTCTTCATACTGTACAGTAAGGTGTGATATCATTATAGTCATAACACCACCATTCTTCATACTGTACAGTAAGGTGTGATATCATTACAGTGATAACACCACCATTCTTCATACTGTACAGTAAGGTGTGATATCATTGGGTGTCTGATGTCCTATGGAAGCTACGGAGGGCTGTGGGGTGGAGGAGACCTCATATATCCGTAGTCACAACAGTAATAATGCCACCATTCCTGCACTTGACAACTTCCTGTCTGGATCAGTCAGATCCGGCTAGGCTGGAGGACAGAACATTTGGCTTCTTTCCAATTAACTGTCACTAAGATGATTAGCTTCAGGTAGAATACTGATACAATATTATTGTTATCTTCTGGACTTTGCCCTCACCAATAGATACATCCACTTTCCAGAACAAGAAGTGTACAGGAAGTAGTTTATAAACAAAGACACTTCGTAAACATTGCAAAGGCAGGTTTGAGTGAACTGCAGCTGTATAAGTGGTGGGGCATTGAAGAGGGTGTGTGGGAGTGGTCTTCTTACCGTTCAGTTTTGTAGCTGGAGCATCTTTCCAGTGGGATCTTCAGCACCCTGTCGCTAAGCCCCACAAACAATGACCTATCGCTGTGGAGGATTTGAAGGCTCTTGATTGGCTCGCTTTCGCCCTCGGGGAGGAGCCTCATCTCTTCCAGGTAACACCCCCGCATGCTCTTATTGGTCGTGGAGAGGGCCTTCAGGATGGTGCCGTATTCTTATTGGACAAACAGACAAAATGAGACATCTAGCTTCCGTTTCTCTCTCTCTCTCCCTCTCCCTCTCTCTCCCTCCCTGTCTGCCTCTCCCTCCCTGCCTGCCCCTCCCTCCCTCCCTCCCTGCCTGCCTGCCTGCCTGCCTGCCTGCCTGCCTGCCTGCCTGCCCCTCCCTCCCTCCCTCCCTCCCTCCCTCCCTCCCTCCCTCCCTCCCTCCCTCTCTCCCTTCTTTCCTGTTCACTCACCAGTGCCGATGTACATGACGTGGTAGAGGGTGTCTCGGCCCTGCACGATGTCCACCACCAGCTTGGAGAAGCGGATGTTGTCCTGGTACAGGAGGGGGTCGGTGGAGACGGGCTGCACCACGTCAGACATGAGGAAGAGACGCTGGGCGTCCTGCAGGCTGCGCTCCGTCTGGTTCTCCCCTGGACCTCGCTCCTCCAGGGTATCACACTGAGGGGGCAGACAGGGGGAAGGACACCTTTTTGATTTGTTTTTTTAACATAAAAGTCCCTTTCCTAAATTATACTGATTTATTTTGCAATAAACCAGAGATCACAAGGTGGAGCCTAGGAGCTTGATGAAAGGCTCATTTGAGTCATTGACCAGTGGAATCAGGTGTGATGAAAGGCTCATTTGAGTCAATGATTAGTGGAATCAGGTGTGATGAAAGGCTCATTTGAGTCATCGACTAGTGGAATCAGGTGTGATGAAAGGCTCATTTGAGTCATTGACCAGTGGAATCAGGTGTGATGAAAGGCTCATTTGAGTCATTGGCTAGTGGAATCAGGTTTGATGAAAGGCTCATTTGAGTCATTGACCAGTGGAATCAGGTGTGATGAAAGGCTCATTTGAGTCATTGGCTAGTGGAATCAGGTTTGATGAAAGGCTCATTTGAGTCATTGACCAGTGGAATCAGGTTTGATGAAAGGCTCATTTGAGTCATTGACCAGTGGAATCAGGTGTGATGAAAGGCTCATTTGAGTCATTGGCTAGTGGAATCAGGTTTGATGAAAGGCTCATTTGAGTCATTGACCAGTGGAATCAGGTTTGATGAAAGGCTCATTTGAGTCATCGACTAGTGGAATCAGGTGTGATGAAAGGCTCATTTGAGTCATCGACTAGTGGAATCAGGTTTGATGAAAGGCTCATTTGAGTCATCGGCTAGTGGAATCAGGTGTGATGAAAGGCTCATTTGAGTCATTGACCAGTGGAATCAGGTTTGATGAAAGGCTCATTTGAGTCATTGACCAGTGGAATCAGGTGTGATGAAAGGCTCATTTGAGTCATTGGCTAGTGGAATCAGGTTTGATGAAAGGCTCATTTGAGTCATTGACCAGTGGAATCAGGTTTGATGAAAGGCTCATTTGAGTCATCGACTAGTGGAATCAGGTGTGATGAAAGGCTCATTTGAGTCATCGACTAGTGGAATCAGGTTTGATGAAAGGCTCATTTGAGTCATCGACTAGTGGAATCAGGTTTGATGAAAGGCTCATTTGAGTCATTGACCAGTGGAATCAGGTGTGATGAAAGGCTCATTTGAGTCATTGGCTAGTGGAATCAGGTGTGATGAAATGCTCATTTGAGTCATTGACCAGTGGAATCAGGTGTGATGAAAGGCTCATTTGAGTCATTGACCAGTGGAATCAGGTGTGATGAAAGGCTCATTTGAGTCATCGACTAGTGGAATCAGGTTTGATGAAAGGCTCATTTGAGTCATCGACTAGTGGAATCAGGTTTGATGAAAGGCTCATTTGAGTCATTGACCAGTGGAATCAGGTGTGATGAAAGGCTCATTTGAGTCATTGACCAGTGGAATCAGGTGTGATGAAATGCTAATTTGAGTCATCGCCCTGTGGAATTAGGTGTGCTAGTTCAGACATACGTGAAACATCTTGGTCCCTGAGTAGAGGGCTGGGAAACAGTGAAAGGAGGAATCTAGTAGAAGACCAGACAGTAGACTTTGCATCGTCCCCTACCTGGAAGTTGGGGATGGGGTTGGGGGTGGAGAGCCAGCTTGTACGAGGGTTCTCCTGGTAACGGAACGGTCCGTTGAAAGCCTGGGTGATGGCGCTGAGGTTGAAAGCACACACAGCCGACGCAGAGATGCTGTTCCTGTTAGGAAGAGAGGGACATAAAGACGTCAGGAAACCGTGACTCAGAGGCCATGGCAGTGAACCAATCGATATGGTTTTTAACGGTGAGCGAGCGTTGTGCCCTTTCCTTTTCAATGAGGATCAAATGTTTTGGTTGCACCTCGACTCGCGTTGGTTGAGCGCCGTCCACTTTTTTTCAATCCAATCCACCAAATGTATCTATAAAGCCCTTTGTACGGACATCAGCAGGAAAAATACAGCAGCCTATTTGAGACAGGAAACCACTGTTCATAAAGAACTGAATTGATGCGTAAGACCTACTTATGTTCTTAGTTCAAAAGAGAGCTTAATGACGTCTACAGTATACAGAGACATTTATCTATCAATTATAATACTTATCACTATGAATATAAGGTACAATATGGCACATAATTGGATAATAATTGGATAATGACGGGATAATGACAGGATAATGATTTTTGATGATCTCCCAGTGCTGGCACAGACTTGTCTTTCTTTCCTATAGACCTGTGCTCCCATCTCATCTTAAACAATCCTCACAGTCATTGAAACCTCTCAGCTGCAACACAGACAAAGGTATTCACTGGTTAAAGGAGGGAGGGTAGAAAAGGGTAAGTAGAAAAGGACTACGAAAAGGAACTGCAACCGAAACACAAGGCAAAACTCATAGTAATAGAATCTACAGAACATTCAAGTCAATGATGTCATAATGGGTGGACTGGCAGCCATTGCGAGTGCACCGGTGTAACAGTCAAATTGCCAGGGTCAGAGGTTCCAAGCCCTTTCTATAGATTCTATTTATATGGTAAAAACCCTCCGAATCGGAGAAGAACCAGGCGCAGATCAAGACACACCACGTCTTCATCACTAAGGTCTTTCAGAGTTGTTCCTGTTATCCCTGGAGGATACCTGAGATCACTATCGTTTCAATGCCTTGCAGCCTGTCTTTTGTCTGTGCGACTGGGATAAGATGTCTTTCTCAATACCTCAGAGTTTACAAGCCTTTTAGCTCTGCCCTGGGTGAGTCCAAAATGGACCTCAGACAGAAGAGTGCTTGTGCCAGTAATATGGGCCCAAATTGATGCTACCTCTCTCTCTCAATAGGACCATTAGTACAGGTATGAAAGGAACCACTGAGGTACTGTACTGAATCAGACTGTACTGTATCAGACTGTACTGTATCTGACTGTACTGTAGCTGACTGTACTGTAGCAGACTGTACTGTATCTGCATGTACTCTATCTGACTGTACTGTAGCAGGCTGTACTGTAGCTGACTGTACTGTAGCTAAATATACTGTAGCTGAATGTACTGTATCTGACTGTACTGTAGCTGACTGTACTGTAGCTGAATGTACTGTATCTGACTGTACTTTAGCAGACTGTACTGTATCAGACTGTACTGTAGCTGACTGTACTGTGGCTGGCTGTAGCTGACTGTACTGTAGCTGACTGTACTATAGCTGGCTGTAGCTGACTGTACTGTATCTGACTGTACTGTATCAGACTGTACTGTATCAGACAGTCCTGTATCAGACTGTACCGTAGCAGACTGTACTGTATCTGACTGTACTGTAGCTGACTGTACTGTATCTGACTGTACCGTAGCAGACTCTACTGTATCTGACTGTACTGTAGCTGACTGTACAGTAGCAGACAGTCCTGTATCAGACTGTACTGTAGCTGACTGTACTGTAGCTGACTGTACAGTAGCAGACAGTCCTGTATCAGACTGTACTGTAGCTGACTGTACGATAGCTGGCTGTACTGTGGCTGACTGTATTGCAGTGTGTAGGTTTACATCATGTTAATAACAGGGTCTAGGAGGAGAGGTAGATGGGTTAGAAGCCTACCACACTAATATAGTGTGTTATAACTACTGGCACTGAGTCTATTAGAGAGGGGTTCTGAACAGACCAATGATAAGGCACATGGGACTATAGACTGGCAGAGAGGGGATTCTGGGTGTTGGTTCTGAACAGACCAATGATAAGGCACATGGGACTATAGGCTGGCAGGGAGGAGCTTCTGGACAGGATATGATGCTTTGGGCTATGCATAGAGTAGGACCGACAGACAGACAGACAGACAGACAGACAGACAGCAACCCAAAACCTGACAGGGTTAACTAACACAAATGGTTCCCCACAATCGATTTCCACAACCCTTTGAGTTTGAAAACTATTGAAGTGTTTCACAGTCACACAGAAATGTTCTTAACTGGTCATCCTCCAACACCGTTCTTCCTGGCGGACTAAAGCGTCTCTCCCAGACAAGGTTCTGCTCTGTCACTAAGCCAAGGGCACCAACACAGACAGAGACGGGAGAAGAAAAGACTTGAGAAGTGATTTTCACTTCCCTCCTCTCAGCATTTGTCCAAACAGCTTGAAATGTGTAATATGCTTCTTAGCATCTGTAAAACCTTCAACAGGATGCCGTTAGGGCAATGTGTAATATGCTTCTTAGCATCTGTAAAACCTTCAGCCTCAACAGGATGCTGTTAGGGCAATGTGTAAATATATTGACTAAAACAAAGTAGGACTGGATAGATGGAGAATAAAGCTGTGTGTAAGTGAGCTTGTGCGTCTGTTGTGTGTGTGTGTGTGTGTGTGTGTGTGTGTGTGTGTGTGTGTGTGTGTGCGTGTGTCACTCACACGTTGGTGGTGAAGATACCGTAGATGAGGTCCTGTTCGGGCAGATAGAAGGTGCTCTGTAGCTCGTTATAGTAGAAGGGGATCTCTCCTGACCGCGAGCAGTTCAACCGTGCCTTCATGAACGTAGTCCAAGTGTCCTCCAATAGGAAGCGACCGCCCACGTCGTTCTTACAGACCCGGGCGACCCGGGAGAACACGGTGCGACCGCAGTCATGTTCAACTGCGTTCTCTCTCAGGAAGAAATAGGTGAAGAGACCCACCTCGTAGACTGAGATAAAGTGAGGGTCTGGAGGAGAGAGGGAAGGAGGGAGGGGAGGAGGGGAAGAAGAAGAAGGGAGAAGGGGAGGGCGAGAGGGAGGGGAGAAGACAGGAATAGAGAAAGAGAGGGAGGCAAGGTGTAAGTTAGAGGAGGGGAAGAAGAAGAAGGGAGAAGGGGAGGACGAGAGGGAGGGGAGAAGACAGGAATAGAGAAAGAGAGGGAGGGAAGGTGTAAGTTAGACATGAGATATGGCATTTCAGCTCCAAACGGCTGATGCAGCAGCAGGAATGTGAGCAGTGATGTTCTTGGCATGGAATCAGTAGTTTTCTCTTCCTTACAATTTCCCATTACCATTAGGACTCATCCTCTAGGATTCCTTTCCTATTACCATTAGGACTCATCCTCTCGGATTCCTTTCACGTTACCATTAGGACTCATCCTCTAGGATTCCTTTCCCATTACCATTAGGACTCATCCTCTAGGATTCCTTTCACGTTACCATTAGGACTCATCCTCTAGGATTCCTTTCACGTTAGAACATAAGGAGTGCCTCTAGCCAGTTACAGTTGGCTGTTCAGTAATGTATTGGCATTGACATAGAATTGCTAGAATGCAAATACCCCATCAAGTCTATGTTCCCTGATGTGTGGACCGGCAGCCATATTGAATGTACCCATAACCAGGAAGCAAAGCAGGAAGTACAGTCATGATCCAATTGTAATTCTATTCCTACACTATTAGACAAAATAGTTCCAAAAGGGTTCTTCGGCTGTCCCTATAGGATAACCCTTTTTGGGTTCTATATCAAACCCAAAAGGGTTCTACCTAGAGACCAAAATAGTTTTACCTGGAACCAAAAAGGGTTCTTCAAAGGGTTCTCTTTTTTTCAAAGAGTGTATGGTACACATGAGTGTTTACCGTTGAGCCATTTGGAGTTGTACTGGGCTGTTCGCAGCGGCGGCATGTTACCAAGGCTACGGTAGATGACGGGGTCACGACCCGAGAAGTCGATGACAGTGGCGGCGTAGAGTTCGCCCTTCTCTGTTACCATGGCAGTGGAGTTGTGACGCGGGTCGTAGGGGCATCTCGCCACCCCGTTCACCGTGTCCATCACCCGACTGATGTTTCCTATCTGGAAGAGGATGGAAGAAGGGTGAGGATAGAGGGTGTTTAGATAGAGGTATGTCCAGATGTCCATACTAGGATCCTAAACAGCAGGAACAGGCCACTCCATTCAGCTGCGGGATGATTTTTGTCAGAGCGGATGTCAGGGGCCCGGAACATAATTATTATAATTTTTACACTGTAAACAGACCACAACTAAGCCGAAAAATTAATTGTATTTGAAAATAACAATCCCTTCATACGTTGATTACATTGAGACACAATCATGTCTCCTCTTTTACTCGTGGGAATACTGGAGAACAGATTTGTTACGGTTTTGGCGCAGACACCTGCTATATAGTATGCATGGCCAAAACATTACTTAATTCTATACTGAACAAAAATAGAAACGCAACATGGAAAGTGTTGGTCCCATGTTTCATCTGCTGAAATAAAAGATCCCAGAAATGTCCAGAAATGTTCCATACTTATGTGGGGGACAATAAAAGGCCACTCTAAAATGTGCAGTTTTGTTACACAACACAATGCCACAGATGTCTCAAGTTTTGAGGGGGGTGCAATTGGCATGCTGACTGCAGGAATGTCCACCAGAGCTGTTGCCAGAGAAGTGAATGTTCATTTCTCTACCATAAGCCCACTCCAACGTCGTTTGGCAGCAGGTCCAACTGACCTTACAACCGCGAACCACGCCAGCCCTCATCCGGCTTCTTCGTCTGAGACCAGCCACCCGGACAGCGGATGACACTGTGGGTTTGCACAACCAAATAATTTCTGCACAAACTGCCAGAAATCGTCTCAGGGAAGCTGATCTGTGTTCTTGTCGTCTTGACCTGACTGCAGTTCGGCGTCGTAACCGACTTCAGTGGGCAAAGGCTCAACTAGGATGGCCACTGGCACGCTGGAGAAGTGTGCTCTTTACGGATGAATCCCGGATTCTACTGTACCGGCAGATGTCAGAAAGCGTGTCGTGGCGTCGTGTGGGTCAGTGGTTTGCTGTTCAACATCGTGAACAGAGTGCTCCATCCTGTCACTCCTCTCTCATCTCCCTCGCCTGTTACTCCTCTCTCATCTCCCTCTCCTGTTACTCCTCTCTCATCTCCCTCTCCTGTTACTCCTCTCTCATCTCCCTCTCCCTCTCCTGTTACTCCTCTCTCATCTACCTCTCCTGTTACTCCTCTCTCATCTCCCTCTCCTGTTACTCCTCTCTCATCTCCCTCTCCTGTTACTCCTCTTTCATCTCCCTCTCCTGTTACTCCTCTCTCTCACCCCCCCTCTCCTGTTACTCCTCTCTCATCCCCCCTCTCCTGTTACTCCTCTCTCATCCCCCCTCTCCTGTTACTCCTCTCTCATCTCCCTCTCCTGTTACTCCTCTCTCATCTCCCTCTCCTGTTACTTCTCTCTCATCCCCCTCTCCTGTTACTCCTCTCTCATCTCCATCTCCTGTTACTCCTCTCTCATCTCCCTCTCCTGTTACTCCTCTCTCATCTCCCTCTCCTGGTACTCCTCTCTCTCATCCCCCCTCTCCTGTTACTCCTCTCTCATCTCCCTCTCCTGTTACTCCTCTCTCTCATCTCCCTCTCCTGTTACTCCTCTCTCTCATCTCCCTCTCCTGTTACTCCTCTCTCACCCCCCTCTCCTATTACTGCTCTCTCATCTCCCTCTCCCTCTCCTGTTACTCCTCTCTCATCTCCCTCTTCCTCTCCTGTTACTCCTCTCTCTCATCTCCCTCTCCTGTTACTCCTCTCTCATCTCCCTCTCCTGTTATTCCTCTCTCACCCCCCTCTCCTGTTACTCCTCTCTCATCTCCCTCTCCCTCTCCTGTTACTCCTCTCTCTCATCTCCCTCTCCCTCTCCTGTTACTCCTCTCTCTCTCATCTCCCTCTCCTGTTACTCCTCTCTCTCATCTCCCTCTCCTGTTACTCCTCTCTCAACCCCCTCTCCTGTTACTTCTCTCTCATCTCCCTCTCCCTCTCCTGTTACTCCTCTCTCATCTCCCTCTCCTGTTACTCCTCTCTCATCTCCCTCTCCTTCTCCTGTTACTCCTCTATCTCATCTCCCTCTCCTGTTACTCTCTCACCCCCCTCTCCTGTTACTCCTCTCTCATCTCCTTCAACTCTATCTTTATCCTCCTCTCCCTCTCTCTCTCACCTGCCGGGTGGTGCAGACGGGGGTAAAGGCGTTGGTTCCACAGGTAAAGATCCGCCTCCCGGTGATGAGCAGGACCCGGATGTAGTTCTGACATTCATCCTGCGGGGACGGGAACACGGGAGGTCAAAGATGTCATAACACCACCATACAATAGTCTATTCATTTCTTCCTGTACAAGGTTAGTACAGCTTCTGGTACACTTCATTGAAGCTATCTAAATATCTCTGGTGAAGGCAGCCCCTTTAATGTAGAATTCTACCAGTCGTCTGTCTTTATCTAAATATCTCTGGTGAGGGCAGCCCCTTTAATGTAGAATTCTACCAGTCGTCTGTCTTTATCTATCTAAATATCTCTGGTGAGGGCAGCCCATTTAATGTAGAATTCTACCAGTCGTCTGTCTTTCTCTATCTAAATATCTGTGGTGAGGGCAGTCCCTTTAATGTAAAATTCTACCAGTCGTCTGTCTTTATCTAAATATCTCTGGTGAGGGCAGCCCCTTTAATGTAGAATTCTACCAGTCGTCTGTCTTTATCTAAATATCTCTGGCGAGGGCAGCCCCTTTAATGTAGAATTCTACCAGTCGTCTGTCTTTCTCTATCTAAATATCTCTGGTGAGGGCAGCCCCTTTAATGTAGAATTCTACCAGTGGTCTGTCTTTCTCTATCTAAATATCTCTGGTGAGGGCATCCCCTTTAATGTAGAATTCTACCAGTCGTCTGTCTTTCTCTAAATATCTCTGGTGAAGGCAGCCCCTTTAATGTAGAATTCTACCAGTCGTCTGTCTCTATCTAAATATCTCTGGTGAAGGCAGCCCCTTTAATGTAGAATTCTACCAGTCGTCTGTCTTTATCTAAATATCTCTGGTGAAGGCAGCCCCTTTAATGTAGAATTCTACCAGTCGTCTGTCTTTATCTAAATATCTCTGGTGAGGGCAGCCCCTTTAATGTAGAATTCTGCCAGTCGTCTGTCTTTATCTAAATATCTCTGGTGAGGGCAGCCCCTTTAATGTAGAATTCTACCAGTCGTCTGTCTTTATCTATCTAAATATCTCTGGTGAGGGCAGCCCCTTTAATGTAAAATTCTACCAGTCGTCTGTCTTTATCTAAATATCTCTGGTGAAGGCAGCCCCTTTAATGTAGAATTCTACCAGTCGTCTGTCTTTATCTAAATATCTCTGGTGAGGGCAGCCCCTTTAATGTAGAATTCTACCAGTCGTCTGCCTTTATCTAAATATCTCTGGTGAGGGCAGCCCCTTTAATGTAGAATTCTACCAGTCGTCTGTCTTTCTTTATCTAAATATCTCTGGTGAGGGCAGCCCCTTTAATGTAGAATTCTACCAGTCGTCTGTCTTTCTCTATCTAAATATCTCTGGTGAAGGCAGCCCCTTTAATGTAGAATTCTACCAGTCGTCTGTCTCTATCTAAATATCTCTGGTGAGGGCAGCCCCTTTAATGTAGAATTCTACCAGTCGTCTGTCTTTCTCTATCTAAATATCTCTGGTGAAGGCAGCCCCTTTAATGTAGAATTCTACCAGTCGTCTGTCTCTATCTAAATATCTCTGGTGAGGGCAGCCCCTTTAATGTAGAATTCTACCAGTGGTCTGTCTTTCTCTATCTAAAGTGTCCAGAACTGCCAGACAGCTATAATACCTCTGTCTTTCCTTTGCTCTGACAGGACCGCTTGGTGTCTTCATCTGGTCCCCATTCTACTGCCTAGAGAAGAAAATTACATTTAAAAAATGACATATAAACATGTGCACCATAACGTGGACAGAATGTGTAGATTGGATCCTTGCTAAATCAGATTTAGTATGGGATATGTACTGTATATACTACTACACATACACATACACAAAAAGTATGTGGACACCTTTTTTAATCAACACCCGTTGCTGACAGGTGTATAAAATTGAGCGCACAGTCATGCAATCTCCATAGACAAACATTGGCAGTAGAATGACCCATACTGACTTTCAACGTGGCACCATCATAGGATGCCACCTTTCCAACAAGTCAGTTCATCAAATTTCTGCCCTGCTAGAGCTGCCCCGGTCAAATGTAAGTGCTGTTATTGTGAAGTGGAACGTCTAGGAGCAACAATGGCTCAGCCGTGAAGTGGTAGGCCACACAAGCTTACAGAACGGGACCGCCGAGTGCTGAAGTGTGTTGTGCGTAAAAATACTCTGTCCTCGATTGCAGTCAATCACTCCAGTCTAATCACCATGGCTACTCCCCCAACTCAATCACTCAGTCTAATCACCATGGTTACTCCCCCAACTCAATCACTCCAGTCTAATCACCATGGCTACTCCCCCCACTCAATCACTCCAGTCTAATCACCATGGCTACTCCCCCCAACTCAATCACTCAGTCTAATCACCATGGTTACTCCCCCCAACTCAATCACTCCAGTCTAATCACCATGGCTACACCAATTGGATCTTGACCACAGGCCAAACAAAAACAAAAACACAAGTCATCCAGCTAACACAAAATGTTCTAACAACATTTGCACAAGGTTCCCCTATTTTGCATATAACTTTCCAAGGAATAGTTTTTTGGGTTCAGTAAGGAAGCCTAGTGGTTAGAGCGTTGGCCTAGTAACCGAAAGGTCGAATCCCAGAGAAGACAAAGTAAAAAATCTGTCGTTCTTCCCCTGAACAAGGCAGTTAACCCACTGTTCCTAGGCCGTCATTGTAAATAAGAATTTGTTCTTAACTGACTTGCCTGGTTAAATAAAGGTTAAATAAAGGTAAATAAAGGTTAAATAAAGGTAAATAAAGGTTAAATAAAGGTAAATAAAGGTAAATAAAGGTTAAATAAAGGTTAAATAAAGGTAAATAAAGGTAAATAAAGGTTAAATAAAGGTTAAATAAAGGTAAATAAAGGTTAAATAAAGGTTAAATAAAAGGTAAATAAAGGTAAATAAAGGTTAAATAAAGGTAAATAAAGGTTAAATAAAGGTTAAATAAAGGTTAAATAAAAGGTAAATAAAGGTTAAATAAAGGTAAATAAAGGTTAAATAAAGGTAAATAAAGGTTAAATAAAGGTTAAATAAAGGTTAAATAACGGTTAAATAAAAGGTAAATAAAGGTAAATAAAGGTAAATAAAGGTTAAATAAAGGTAAATAAAGGTAAATAAAGGTAAATAAAGGTAAATAAATAATCGGGCATAAGAATAGTAGTATAATTCAACTGTATTCTCTGTTCCTACAGTTTCATTGTGGTCCTGAGAGTGAAAAGCAGCACCTCATTTTGGGGGAAATGTTATCATAGTTCTGGGAAACTGTAAATCATGGTTTGTTTACACCATAAATATCAGTGTAAACAAACGTAGTAAATACAATTGTGTGCACATCTCAAGGCCCAAAATTGCCATCCAAGACTGCAATTTAATTTCACTAAAATAGCTGATAAATAAACTGGTATGTGTCCTACCATTACAATGCTGACCTGCTCTAACTATTTACCTGCAAAAACTATTTCCTATTTCCTATTAAACCGATATATCTCTCAGACCCTCAAACTTAAGGGGAGTCCTTACACTGACACACCTTACAGTATACTGTAGCATTTCACTGTGCTTTACTTTGGAGCCACTGAAACTGGCCTCAGCCTCGTGAACGTTCACTGTGCTTTACTATGGAGCCACTGAAACTGGCCTCAGCCTCGTGAACGTTCACTGTGCTTTACTATGGAGCCACTGAAACTGGCCTCAGCCTCGTGAACGTTCACTGTGCTTTACTTTGGAGCCACTGAAACTGGCCTCAGCCTCGTGAACGTTCACTGTGCTTTACTATGGAGCCACTGAAACTGGCCTCAGTCTCGTGAACGTTCACTGTGCTTTACTATGGAGCCACTGAAACTGGCCTCAGCCTCGTGAACGTTCACTGTGCTTTACTATGGAGCCACTGAAACTGGCCTCAGCCTCGTGAGCGTTCACTGTGCTTTACTATGGAGCCACTGAAACTGGCCTCAGCCTCGTGAACGTTCACTGTGCTTTACTATGGAGCCACTGAAACTGGCCTCAGCCTCGTGAACGTTCACTGTGCTTTACTATGGAGCCACTGAAACTGGCCTCAGCCTCGTGAACGTTCACTGTGCTTTACTTTGGAGCCACTGAAACTGGCCTCAGCCTCGTGAACGTTCACTGTGCTTTACTATGGAGCCACTGAAACTGGCCTCAGTCTCGTGAACGTTCACTGTGCTTTACTATGGAGCCACTGAAACTGGCCTCAGCCTCGTGAGCGTTCACTGTGCTTTACTATGGAGCCACTGAAACTGGCCTCAGCCTCGTGAACGTTCACTGTGCTTTACTATGGAGCCACTGAAACTGGCCTCAGCCTCGTGAATGTTCACTGTGCTTTACTATGGAACCACTGAAACTGGCCTCAGCCTCGTGAACGTTCACTGTGCTTTACTTTGGAGCCACTGAAACTGGCCTCAGCCTCGTAAACGTTCACTGTGCTTTACTATGGAGCCACTGAAACTGGCCTCATTCTCGTGAACGTTCACTGTGCTTTACTATGGAGCCACTGAAACTGGCCTCAGCCTCGTAAACGTTCACTGTGCTTTACTATGGAGCCACTGAAACTGGCCTCAGCCTCGTGAGCGTTCACTGTGCTTTACTATGGAGCCACTGAAACTGGCCTCAGCCTTGTGAACGTTCACTGTGCTTTACTTTGGAGCCACTGAAACTGGCCTCAGCCTCGTGAACGTTCACTGCTAAACTCACTCCCACCAAGTCTTTCCCTCAGTCACCCCTGACAACAGAGCTCCCAAATCTACTTCTAAAGATCAGGGACAAAGCGTGAATGAATTACCAAACTGAAAACTCTTCCCTGTGTTTGCATAATGCCATTGTGGCCACTGGTGCAGTGGTCGATTAAGGAGTTGGTTCTCAGAGGTGTCATTCATGGTTCGCTTGCTCTGATAGGCCGACCAGGGCCTCCAAAGTGAGGGCCTCCCTCCCTCCCCCAGCCTGCTCCTTGTCCGTTCATTCAGTATAGCATTGATGAATGACATGAGACTCTTATTGAGACGGTCAGTGGGCTCATTGTTCAAGGACACTCCTTACGTACCTGGTTGTATACTGACTACACTCCTTAAATACCTGGATGTATACTGACTACACTCCTTACGTACCTGGATGTGTACTGACTACACTCCTTACGTACCTGGTTGTATACTGACTACACTCCTTAAATACCTGGATGTATACTGACTACACTCCTTATGTACCTGGATGTATACTGACTACACTCCTTAAGTACCTGGATCTATACTGACTACACTCCTTACGTACCTGGATGTATACTGACTACACTCCTTAAGTACCTGGATGTATACTGACTACACTCCTTAAGTACCTGGATGTATACTGACTACACTCCTTAAGTACCTGGATGTGTACTGACTACACTCCTTGCGTACCTGGATGTATACTGACTACACTCCTTACGTACCTGGATGTGTACTGACTACACTCCTTAAGTACCTTGATGTATACTGACTACACTCCTTAAGTACCTGGATGTGTACTGACTACACTCCTTACGTACCTGGATGTATACTGACTACACTCCTTACGTACCTGGATGTGTACTGACTACACTCCTTAAGTACCTAGATGTATACTGACACCAAAGTTCAGTACTTTTTAATAGTGGTACAGATGTAGGATCTTAATTTGAACCAGTTTGCTACAGAAGGAAGAAAATCCTGCAGCAAGAGGAAATGTTAATTATTATGTGGATTATAATTAATGGTCATCTTTGTAGCATATTAGCGTTTTTCATCATGAATGTTGTTCTGGAGGCAGCGCTGCGGAGTGGTCACTCGCTAGCACAGACACAAATTCATAAAATCGGATTTTAAACCTAACGCTTTCAAAGTGGAAATTACAAACTTCCGAAGCCTTTTTAAACCTGAAATATACTACAAGTTCAAATTTCCTGCATAGCAGGAAAGTTCTCCTGAAAAAGGGTGATCAAATTAAGATCCTACATCTGTATATTGAAATTGTAAAACGACCTTGTAAGAAATTATTTATGTTATATGCAGTCATCCTTGAACTTCCAAATTAAATCATTGTACCTTGTATCCATGGATACAAATGGATCATAATTCGTAGAGAAAAAGACACTACAATCATAACATTAAAGGAGAGAGGTTCTTTGTAATATTCACGGTATGTCCTTTAGTTGTATACTGATGAAAAGCAATTCATACAGTTAATGACATATCAAGGAGCCATTGTAAGAGATGGAATATATTTATAATATCCCTAAGACAGACAGCCAGACGGCCAGATGGACAGGAAGACATTAGTGCAGCACTGTGACATTTCCAAAACAGCTTATTCAGATTGATTTTAGGGAGACGTTTGATGGGTATTATCCCAAGAAAGCAATGACGTGGCCCTCAGGACAAATCTGACAGAAAGTTCATGACTGACATCAAATTGATCAGCCGTTTAGCAATGACAGGGTAGGGATCAGGGGAGGGAGAGGAGACAAGGGATAGAGAGAGCGAGACAGAGAGAAAGAGAGCGCGATAGACAGAGAGAGACAGAGAGAGACAGAGAGAGACAGAGAGAGAGACAGAGAGCAAGACAGAGAGAAAGAGAGTGCGATAGACAGAGACAGAGAGAGAGAGAGAGACAGAGAGAGATAAACAGCCAGAGAGATTTATGTTTATTTATTTTCCCTTTTGTACTTTAACTATTTGCACATAATCTGAATTTGACATTTCTTTAGTATTTCTGTGAATGTAGAGTAAAGTTTACTGTAATTTTTTATTGTTTATTTCACTTTTACTTATTATTTATTTCACTTGCTTTGGCAATGTAAACATGTGTTTCCCATGCCAGTAAAGCCCCTTAAATTGAAATGGACAGAGAGCGAGTGGGCAGAGTAAAGGTAGCTGGGTAGATCCCGTTCCTGTGTGATGTAACCCCTGGTAAACACCAATTTGGCCCAGTAAACCCTCAGTGTGTTGACATTCCTAACCCCCCCCCCCACACTAAGCTAAGGAACGGAGCCTACTGGCCAACAGTTACTCTGATGTGTCTGGTCTCTTCTACAATTTCAACAAACTATATGGTTGCCTAGCTACCATTTGGAAGAGTGAAAACAGCCCTAAGTAATGTGGTGTGTAATAACAGTGGGAGCATGGAGAGCTGTGAACGGCTTACCTGTAAGAGAGAAGCATTACTGAGACTCAGTCTGAAGAGGTGATTTCTGAAGATAGAGGAGAGAGAGTTCTAACCAACATCAGTAAAGAAACAAGCAAAAGTCTGTTGTGTTGGATGTGTGTGTACATGTAAAATAGGGGGTCTGTGTGTGGGTTGCACGTGTGTGTGTGTGTGTGTGTGTGTGTGTGTGTGTGTGTGTGTGTGTGTGTGTGTGAGTGTGTGTGTGTGTGTGTATCTCACCTAGCTCCCACAATCAGCTGGTTTCTGGTCAGGTCAAGGGTCAGCTGGGAAAAGTCCTTCACTCCGGGACGAGAGAATCCTGACATCCAGGGACTCAATGCTGAAAGGAGGAAGAGGAGGGAAGGAAGAAGAGAAGGATGAGGAGGTGAAACGAGTGTGAACATCCAGTCAGTTGGGAAGTTGACACTAAACGGTCGCTGGCTCAGGCCCTGCTCTGACTGTGTGAAATGTCTCTCCCCTGACGTTTTACCTGGAACATGGAGATGAGCCTTTCAGCCTGTGTCATCAACTGATTTTTCACCAGATATCAGTTCAAACCAGCTCCTGTAGATCCATTATGACAGTAGCAGGCTAACACAGTAGTAGCATGTTGACACATCTGTATCATATCAAGATCAGTGCGACTGTGAGAGCGGGTGGCTCAAAACCAAAAGCTGCCAAACCAGCAGATAATCTCTCCTTGAGCCCTGTGCTGAAACGCATGCTGACCCTTACCAGAGGCTGAGCTAACGCTAGCCTGCTTCATTAGATGGAGAATGAGAGACAGAGGGAGAGTTAGGGGGAGGGAGAGAGAGAAAGAGGCGGGGAGAGAAAAAAAGAGAGAGCGAGACACAGAGGAAGACAGAGAGAGAGCAAGAGACAGAGGAAGACAGAGAGAGAGAGGGAGAGACAGAGGAAGACAGAGAGAGAGAGCGAGAGACAGAGGAAGACAGAGAGAGAGAGGGAGAGAGAGCGGGTGTTAGAGAGAGATACAGAGATGGGGGAGACAAAGAGGTCATTGGGGGGAGGGAGGGATGTACCCAAAGCAATAAAGCCAGGGTTTGTTTTGGTGTCCTGATGTTAATGTAACTCGACACCCAGTCAAAACAGCCAAGGCTCGGGAATCTGCACCAATAGAAAGACTGTTTGATGGGCAAATATAAACAGTTTAGCTTAGATGCGTCCAACTGGGGACTTTAAATTGAGGAGATAGAGACACAACTTCAAAACAAATGGGAAAAGTCAGAGAAGGCGAGCAAAGACGTTCTCATATAGACGTGATATCAGCCTAAACTAGATTCTTGCAACAAAGTTCAGTGTACTGTATCTCAGCAACAGTTTAATATATAGATCATTTCTACAGACGACAGGTGATGTTAAGTGTATTTCAAAATCATAATACTGTAATATAAAAAGCCTCAGCCATTGAGATAGTATTGTAAAATGTGAAAGTCCACACCACTCCGCTAACACAGACAGACTGTTAATCAGAACCACTAGTACCCCAAACCTCACACTGTTAAAACAGACCTTTGGTTCTTTGTCCATAAAATAATCTTAATGCTCCCCCTGGGTAGGAATAATCTCCTTCAAAAATGAGAAATGTTACCCTGCATAAAGGTTAGTCCCTCTGAAACCTTTCAATGACGACGATATTAAAAATGAAAAATGGCACACAACTTCTGACAGCATTCGTATCACGCCATAAACATCCCCTTCTGGATAGAGTCGCTACTGTACGCTGCTATGAGCTCTTTACAAGATGTCTAACCTAGTTCTCACTCACACAATGTTGTGTAGTTGTGCCTGTTTCACACCAGGTCAGAACATACAGTGGCTACAGTTGTATTCTCTAGTAGATGGATCAATGAATAAATATATTGAATACTTTCATTTCTCATAAGGAAATGTGCAGCAACATACAGGCATGCTTGACACAATGTCACTGGATCTGAATGGCTTCAAATCAAATGTTATTGGTCACTTACACATGGTTAGCAGATGTTATTGGTCACATACACATGGTTAGCAGATGTTATTGGTCACATACTCATGGTTAGCAGATGTTATTGGTCACATACACATGGTTAGCAGATGTTATTGGTCACATACACATGGTTAGCAGATGTTATGGGTCACATACACATGGTTAGCAGATGTTATTGGTCACATACACATGGTTGGCAGATGTTATTGGTCACATACACATGGTTAGCAGATGTTATTGGTCACATACACATGGTTAGCAGATGTTATTGGTCACATACACATGGTTAGCAGATGTTATTGGTCACATATACATGGTTAGCAGATGTTACTGGTCACATACACATGGTTAGCAGATGTTATTGGTTACATACACATGGTTAGCAGATGTTATTGGTCACATACACATGGTTAGCAGATGTTATTGGTCACATACACATGGTTAGCAGATGTTATTGGGAGTGTAGCAAAATGCTTGTAAAAGGACTAGAAGCGAGGCAGCCCTCTCTGTCGACGCCATCTTTAAAAGGCTTCAGTCCATAGCCATGTTTGTATACAGCGGGAGATGGGCAACTGCTTCTTTTGTAGGCCTGCGATCAATTCCACCCCCAAAATATGTCAGTCACTGACAGCAACAATTCTTATTTACAATGACGGCCTACCCCGGCCAAACCCGGAGGATGCTGGGCCAATTTTCCACCGCCCTATGGGACTCTCAATCACAGCCGGTTGTGATACAGCCTGGAATTGAACCAGGGTGTCTGTAGTGACACCTCAAGCACTGAGATGCAGTGCCTTAGACCGCTGCGCTACTCAGGAACCCTGTGTGGGTAGGCAGACCCGCGAGCCACTCGGGAGCCCTGTGTGGGTAGGCAGACCCGCGAGCCACTCGAGAGCCCTGTGTGGGTAGCCAGACCCGCGAGCCACTCGGGAGCCCTGTGTGGGTAGGCAGACCCGCGAGCCACTCGGGAGCCCTGTGTGGGTAGGCAGACCCGCGAGCCACTCGGGAGCCCTGTGTGGGTAGGCAGACCCGCGAGCCACTCGGGAGCCCTGTGTGGGTAGGCAGACCCGCGAGCCACTCGGGAGCCCTGTGTGGGTACACAGACCCGCGAGCCACAGTGGCCCCTCATGATGAGTTCAGATTTCTTGTGGTCCCACCCACATCAGAGTTGCCCATCCGGTCTCTAGTAAAACAACAATAGCAGACAGCCGTGTTCCCTGAGGTACATAGTGATGCCAGTCTCAGCCACATTGAACCAGCATGTGACAAGTGTCTGATGATTGACAGTTGACTGACAGAACAGTTTGCCATTCTCCCCTCTCTTCCTCCCCCACCTCCTCTCCTCAGACCCCTTTCAGAAACTACACCCCTGAGGGGGGGAGCATCCTGGCAAAGGACAGACACTTTCTAACAGACATCCAAATGGAGTGGAAAGTAGTCTCTCTCTCTCTCTCTCTAGATAATGGAACCCTGAAAAGAGCTGACAGTGGAGGGAAGGAGCGAGGGAGCGGTTTTGGGGATGAGAGAGAGAAAGAATAGACAGCTCTCTTAAAAGGGAAAAGGCTCCAGAAATGAGAGGAGTCCAATTATCTACAATCACAAAATGTTGCTGTCCTTTCGGTTTCTCTTGGGCCAGACCCATATAGCTGGCGTTCCGGGCAGAGGAGTGATTGAGAAGGATGAGGCTGCAGAATCCTCAGAGGAGATAGCAGTGAATAGCAAACCATTGTGAAACGTCTCATTGGAATGATGATGCTAGTGAGGAGTAGATTTACAAAATGGTATTGGAAATCTGTCAAATACTTTCACTATGCTTGACTGAGCTGCCTGGAGCACCATAACCAATTGCATACTCTTAAAAATGAAAACCCTGCCTATCCGGCACAACAGGCAAATGCTCAAAGTATCTAATGTGCTCACCTTTGTATGGGACGATGGGATGAACTTTCCTGGTACACTCCGGTAGGGGCGGGAACGGGCTCTCAAAGTTGACCAATGGCTGCTGGCATAGACAGAGTGGCAGGCAGAGGAGCAGCAGTAGACCAACGGGAGGAAGGGACACAACCTCCCACAGAGACGTCACCATGGTTACGGGGCCAACCACGCCCACCATACCTCTAACTGGTCCTCACAGGACACACCTGAGGGAGGAAGGACAGAGCTGTCAGTCAAACATACACATGGCCAATGACGATTGATTATAACATACAGACAGCCAATCACATTGTCTTCTGTATAAAATGTATTTGAGCTTTTAGATATTTTTACTCCTTGAAAGATATGGGAAATCAAGGTAGCAAGAGCAGCGTGTCAACTGAACACCACAGACCATAGATAATAATATGTTTTACCTCTATGCCAGAATAGATCCATTTAACAAATCTGATCACTTCATTTAAACCTTTAGTGACCCCAAGCCTTCCTGACCCCTGGGACTTGTACTTTTGACTGTTTTATGGGCTGGCCAATTGACACCTGTCTAGTGTGCTGACATTGTTCAGAGCTGGAGTGAGTGGCCACCAACGCTGACCCAAATGACATTAGCGGGGTCAAAGGTTATAGCAACGCAACAGTAATTGAGCTACTCCCCCTATCCCAAACCCCAACAAACTTATCCTGTCATTACTGATAATCACACACATTCATTCAAATGAAGACAGACAAGCAGGGGTTGAGGGAACAGTGTGTGGTATGAAGATAGACAAGCAGGGGTTGAGGGAACAGTATGTGGTATGAAGATAGACAAGCAGGGGTTGAGGGAACAGTGTGTGGTATGAAGATAGACAAGCAGGGGTTGAGGGAACAGTATGTGGTATGAAGATAGACAAGCAGGGGTTGAGGGAACAGTGTGTGGTATGAAGATAGACAAGCAGGTGTTGAGGGAACAGTGTGTGGTATGAAGATAGACAAGCAGGGGTTGAGGGAACAGTGTGTGGTATGAAGATAGATATGCAGGGGTTGAGGGAACAGTGTGTGGTATGAAGATAGATATGCAGGGGTTGAGGGAACAGTGTGTGGTATGAAGATAGACAAGCAGGGGTTGAGGGAACAGTGTGTGGTATGACGATAGACAAGCAGGGGTTGAGGGAACAGTGTGTGGTATGAAGATAGACAAGCAGGGGTTGAGGGAACAGTGTGTGGTATGAAGGTAGATATGCAGGAGTTGAGGGAACCGTGTGTGGTATGAAGGTAGATATGCAGGAGTTGAGGGAACAGTGTGTGGTATGAAGGTAGATATGCAGGAGTTGAGGGAACAGTGTGTGGTATGAAGATAGATAAGCAGGAGTTGAGGGAACAGTGTGTGGTATGAAGATAGATAAGCAGGGGTTGAGGAAACGGTGTGTGGTATGAAGGTAGATATGCAGGGGTTGAGGGAACAGTGTGAGGTATGAAGCTAGATAAGCAGGGGTTGAGGAAACAGTGTGTGGTCCACCTTCATCCCCTTTAGCCAATAGAATAAGAGAACAATGGCCTATTTTCATAGAGTATAATAGTTTAGTATAGAATAGTTTACAATAAAATAGTTTAGTATAGAATAGTTCACAATAAAATAGTTTAGTATAGAATAGTTTACATTAAAATAGTTTAGTATAGAATAGTTTACAATAGAATAGTTTAGTATAGAATAGAATAGTTTACAATAAAATTGTTTAGTATAGAATAGTTTACAATAAAATAGTTTAGTATAGAATAGTTCACAATAAAATAGTTTAGTATAGAATAGTTCACAATAAAATAGTTTAGTATAGAATAGTTCACAATAAAATAGTTTAGTATAGAATAGTTTACATTAAAATAGTTTAGTATAGAATAGTTTACATTAAAATAGTTTAGTATAGAATAGTTTACAATAGAATAGTTTAGTATAGAATAGAATAGTTTACAATAAAATTGTTTAGTATAGAATAGTTTACAATAAAATAGTTTAGTATAGAATAGTTTACAATAAAATAGTTTAGTATAGAATAGTTTACAATAAAATAGTTTAGTATAGAATAGTTTACAATAAAATAGTTTAGTATAGAATAGTTTACAATAAAATAGTTTAGTATAGAATAGTTTACAATAAAATAGTTTAGTATAGAATAGTTTACAATAAAATAGTTTAGTATAGAATAGTTTACAATAAAATAGTTTAGTATAGAATAGTTTACAATAAAATAGTTTAGTATAGAATAGTTTACAATAAAATAGTTTAGTATAGAATAGTTTACAATAAAATAGTTTAGTATAGAATAGTTTACAATAAAATAGTTTAGTATAGAATAGTTTACAATAAAATAGTTTAGTATAAAATAGTTTAGTATAGAATAGTTTACAATAAAATAGTTTAGTATAGAATAGTTTACAATAAAATAGTTTAGTATAGAATAGTTTACAATAAAATAGTTTAGTATAGAATAGTTTACAATAAAATTGTTTAGTATAGAATAGTTTACAATAAAATAGTTTAGTATAGAATAGTTTACAATAAAATAGTTTAGTATAGAATAGTTTACAATAAAATAGTTTAGTATAGAATAGTTTAGTATATAATAGTTTAGAATAGAATAGTTCAGTATAGAATAGATTAGTGTAGAATAGATTAGTGTAGAATAGAATAGTTTACAATATAATAGTTTAGTATAGAATAGTTTAGAATATAATAGTTTAGTATAGAATAGTTTACAATAAAATAGTTTAGTATAGAATAGCTTAGTATAGAATAGTTTAGAATAGAATAGTTCAGTATAGAATATTTTATTATAGAATAGTATAGTGTAGAATAGATTAGTATAGAATAGTTTAGTATAGTATAGAATAGTTTAGTATAGAAAGGTTTAGTATAGAATAGTTTAGTGTAGAAAAGTTTAGAATAGAATCGTTTAGTTTAGTATAGAAAAGTTTAGTATAGAATAGAATACCGGAGCACCAAGTCTAGGACCAAAAGGCTCCTCAACAGCTTCTAGCACCAAGCCATAAGACTGCTGAACAATTCATAAAATCGCCACCGGACAATTTACATTCACTCTCCCTTTTGTACACTGCTGCTACTCGCTGTTTGTTTGTTACCTATGCATAGTCACTTCACCCCAACTACATGTACAGATTACCTCAACTAGCCTGTACCCCTGCACACTGACTCGGTACAGGTGCCCCCTGTATATACCCCCCCACACTGACTCGGTACAGGTGCCCCCTGTATAAACCCCCCCCACACTGACTCGGTACAGGTGCCCCCTGTATATACCCCCCCCCACACTGACTCGGTACAGGTGCCCCCTGTATATACCCCCCCCACACTGACTCGGTACAGGTGCCCCCTGTATATACCCCCCCCACACTGACTCGGTACAGGTGCCCCCTGTATATACCCCCCCCCACACTGACTCGGTACAGGTGCCCCCTGTATATACCCCCCCACACTGACTCGGTACAGGTGCCCCCTGTATATACCCCGCACACTGACTCGGTACAGGTGCCCCCTGTATATACCCCCCCACACTGACTCGGTACAGGTGCCCCCTGTATATACCCCCCCCACACTGACTCGGTACAGGTGCCCCCTGTATATACCCCCCCCCACACTGACTCGGTACAGGTGCCCCCTGTATATACCCCCCCCCCCACACTGACTCGGTACAGGTGCCTCCTGTATATACCCCCCCCCACACTGACTCGGTACAGGTGCCCCCTGTATATACCCCCCCCACACTGACTCGGTACAGGTGCCCCCTGTATATACCCCCCCCCACACTGACTCGGTACAGGTGCCCCCTGTATATACCCCCCCACACTGACTCGGTACAGGTGCCCCCTGTATATACCCCCGCACACTGACTTGGTACAGGTGCCTCCTGTATATAGCCTCGTTGTTGTTATTCTTATTGTGTTACTTGTTATTATGACCTTTTATGTTAGTCTACATCATAAATATGTTCTTCTTCTTGAACTGCACTGTTGGTTAAGGGCTTGTAAGTCAGCATTTCACGGTAAAGTCTACACTTGTTGTATTCGGCGCATGTGACAAATAAAGTATGATTTGATTTGAATAGTATAGAATAGTTTAGTATAGAATAGTCTAGAATAGTGTAGAATAGAATAGTATAGAATAGTGTAAAATAGAATGTATAGAATAGTATAGTCTAGAATAGTGTAAAATAGAATGTATAGAATAGTATAGTATAGTCTAGAATAGTGTAAAATAGAATGTATAGAATAGCATAGTATAGTCTAGAATAGTGTAAAATAGAATGTATAGAATAGTATAGAATAGTGTAGAATAGAATAGTATAGAATAGTCTAGAATAGAATAGTGTAAAATAGAATAGTATAAAATAGTATAGAATAGTCTAGAATAGAATAGTGTAGAATAGAATAGTATAGAATAGTCCAGAATAGTGTAGAATAGAATAGTGTAGAATAGAATAGTGTAGAATAGAATAGTCCAGAATAGAATAGTGTATATTAGTCCATCAGAGACTGACATTCTTCTTCTGTTCTGCTCCCAACACCCCCAAGACGGACAGACTCAAACAATTACACTACATCTGTTACTGTAAACTTCTGGTGTAGTTATTCAACCGTGTGTCTCTCCTGCATGTTGTGGGCACAGATGTGGAACCCTCCTTCCTCTTTAAAGATGTGGAGCAAGTGAAGGGAGAAGGAAGCATTGAGCGTAAGTTGCTGCAGTCCTAAACATCTGGCCCTAGCTAGCTGCTCACAGCAGCCTTGGAGACCACTGGAGTTGGCAACTTGGCACAAGTCCAGTCTAAAACCATCTGGGTGCTTAATGCCCCACTATCACCATGGGCATCAGCAGACGCTGGCACACACACTGTACTGTACATCACTGAGGAAAACACACACACACAATCGTGCTTGCACACACACACACACTCACGGACACTCACGGACACGCACGGACACACACACACACACACACACACACATGCTCCTTCTCACATTCCCTCTCTCCCCAATGTCCTTGTTGTAGTGCTGAAGGACTGGAGAGTTTTTAACAAAGTAAAGTTGATCATTAATGTTGGCAGTGAACCATAAGAGGCGTTCAGCCACAACTGTAATGACTTGGTGTTTGGGCGCCAAGCAGCTGCCAGGGGTGTGTGTGTGTGTGTGTACATGATCAGAGTCAGGTATCTTGGATGAGAGAAGGGAGGGTCTCCTTCTGTTGATTATGGCAGTAGATACAGTAGGTTGTCATGGTAACAACATGTATTGCTGATGGAGATGATTAGTGATGTGGATGATTATGAACAGATGCATTTTTTATAGAGTGTCTTAATTAGGAGTTTGTGATGTAGCCTATACATGTTGTACACTGAGGGTACAAAACATTAGGAACACCTTCCTAATATTGATTAACAAAACATTAGAAACACCTTCCTAATATTGAGTTGCACCCCCTTTTGCCCTCAGAACAGCCTCAATTCGTCAGGGCATGGACTCTGCAAGGTGTTGAAAGTCTTCCACAGGGAAGCTGGCTCGTGTTGACACCAACGGTGTCACGACTTCCACCGAAGTCGTCTCCTCTCCTTGTTGGGGCAGCGTTCTCCTCTCCTTGTTGGGGCGGCGTTCTCCTCTCCTTGTTCAGGCGGCGTTCTCCTCTCCTTGTTGGGGCGGCGTTCTCCTCTCCTTGTTGGGGCGGCGTTCTCCTCTCCTTGTTCAGGCGGCGTTCTCCTCTCCTTGTTGGGGCGGCGTTCTCCTCTCCTTGTTCCTTTCGGGGTTCGGCGGTCGACGTCACCGGCTTTCTAGCCATGGCCGCTCCATTTCTCATATATCCATTTGTTTTGTCTTGTTCCATTACACACCTGGTTTTCATTCCATAGTTACTGCATGTATTTAGGCCTCTGTTCCCCACCATGTCTTTGTGTGTAATTGTTTATTGTTATGTGGATTTTGTCAGGCGCTACACTTTTACTATGTTCTGTGTTTTTGGCACGTTATTGTTCTTATGTGCTGTCATATTTGGACCGGATTTAAAGTGCGCCTGTTTCTTACACTCTGTGGAACCCAGACACAGTCCAAACCCTCCTACCACCCAGCCAGCAATAAATCAATCATGCAACACAACTTTGATTATAGGCTTTACTCCAGGCCCTCTGTTGTCTCTAATTGGCCTTTGGATCTAAGTCCTGACCAGGCAAGTTACTCATTAAACTGCTGCCCTACACAGTGTGTGCATCCCAAATGGCACCCTATTCCCTATAGAGTGCACTACCTTGGACCAGAGCCCATGCAATACAGTTCTGAAGAACCATGAATCAAACTGGACAATAGAGGCTAGTGGTCCGTGTCACAGTCTCACAGCTGGGCAACTTCTAGCCAATGACTCTCCACCAGTTATGAATAGATGTTAGATCTCAGCAGTGGTTGAAAAAGTACTCAACTGTCATACTTGAGTAAAAGTAAAGATACCTTGATAGAAAATGACTCAAGTAAAAGTGAAAGTCACCCAGTAAAATACAACTTGAGTAAAAGTCTAAAAGTATTTGGTTTTAAAATATATTTAAGTATCAAAAGTAAATTAAATTGCTCAAATGTATCAAAAGTAAAAGTATATTTTTTATTGAGACGGATAGCCAAGGGCACACTACAAAACTAATTTACAAAGAAGCATTTATGTTTAGTGAGTCCACTAGGTCAGAAGCATTAGGGATGACCTGGGATGTTCTCTGGGAGTGTGTGAATTGGACCCTTTTCCTGTCAAAATGTAAATAAGTACATTCTTTTCTTTAGGAATGTAGTGAAGTAAAAGTTGCCAAAAATATGAATAGTAAAGTAGAGTATGAATACCCCAAAAAACTACTTAAGTAATACTTTAAAATATGTTTACTTAACTACTTTACACCACTGGATCTCAGTATGGAGAAGTGTTTAGGCTTCTAGCCAATGGCTCTCCACCAGAGAATAGTTTAGGGGCTGGTCCAGACAGACAGGGGAGAGTAGGGGCTGGTCCAGACAGACAGGGGAGAGTAGGGGCTGGTCCAGACAGACAGGAGAGAGTTGGGGCTGGTCCAGACAGACAGGAGAGAGTAGGGGCTGGTCCAGACAGACAGGGGAGAGTAGGGGCTGGTCCAGACAGACAGGAGACAGTAGGGGCTGGTCCAGACAGACAGGGGAGAGTAGGGGCTGGTCCAGACAGACAGGGGAGAGTAGGGGCTGGTCCAGACAGACAGGGGAGTGTAGGGGCTGGTCCAGACAGACAGGAGAGAGTAGGGGCTGGTCCAGACAGACAGGAGAGAGTTGGGGCTGGTCCAGACAGACAGGGGAGAGTAGGGGCTGGTCCAGACAGACAGGAGAGAGTAGGGTCTGGTCCAGACAGACAGGAGAGAGTTGGGGCTGGACTGCCCTGTAGCCTGGGTTTTTTTGAGGCAGACATGGCCCTGATAGGAGGGTGTCTGTAGCTGTAACCCTAACACCCACACACCTTCCCCACACACACACCCCCTCCACGTCTTCTAATGAGCGTTACCCGTTCTCCTCTCATCTCCCTCCACTCTCTCCAGACCCCCTAAAGTCAGGTCTGTATTGACCATGTCTAATCCACCTCAATGGCCCAGACCCACAAAATCCCTCTAAAGCCTACTCCCAAACCAGGGGTGGCATCTCTAGAGCCCTCTATGATCCAGCTCCATTCAGATATGAGCCTGAACCAAAGAGAGGAAGAGAGAGGGAAAGAGACGGGAAAGGGAGGGAGGAGAAAAGGAGGGAGCGAGGAGAAAAGAAGAAGACAGAGAACAATGTGTTGTAAAAGCACATAAAGCTCCTTTATACGGATGCCAAGTCCTTTTATGGACGTATCAAATGTGATCATCTGTGAAAGATGAGACAGTCTAACTACTGGGTAGAGCGAGAGATGATGTGTCAACCATGGTGAAAACCCCCTGATGGAAGGAGTGGATAAATGCTGCGTTGGTGGCCTGTCTGGGACAGCCGTGGGACTACAGTACTGTATATACTGGAACAATGAGGATGTGCTGCTAACAGGGGCGTAATGACCAACAAACAGCATGTTTAAAGTCAACGCTTAATGAAGGCTTCGTAAACCCTTTATAAGGCCTTCGTAGATGCTTCACAAAGGTTTTATAAGCAAAGTCACACTATATAACAGGTGTTAAGGATATATCTGGATATGTGGTATAACCCTTTTTCCCATCCTTTACATACCATTTATTGATTAATGATCTGTGAAGCATCTGTGAAGGTCTTAAAAAGGCTTTTAAATGGTTGCCTGGTTTAAAGTGGGACCACAGCTTTTACATGGAATGACAAGGCACTCTCTCTGGAGAGGGAGCAGAGCAAGGCCTGGCAGACAGAATCTATCCCCCCCTTTCTCTCACAGCCATGAGATGCTTTACATGTTTTTGGCCAATGAAAGTCTAGACACAACAACTACCACACCATACTGGCAGTTCCTAGAAATGTGTCTTGTTAAAGGTTTCAGAATGTCAACTATTTCACTTATGGCTAATTCTCAGAGAAGTGTTCCTTCTATCAATATATTACTAACATTGTAACTACATTAGCACTTGGTTGTACAGGGGTTTCAGCAGACTCTGAACTAATGCCTCATTTGGGAAATTAAATGTTGGCTTTATGGACGGAACGGAATGGAATTAAAAGGATTTGGAGATCGACAAATAGTGAGGATCTGGAGTGAAGTTTGAAGAAAAAGTATAAATCTGATAAACCAGTCAATGTGTGAGAAATGACACCACAATATACACCATTATGCTGCTACCTTTATCCACCATTATGCTGCTACCTTTATACACCATTATGCTGCTACCTTTATCCACCATTATGCTGCTACCTTTATCCACCATTATGCTGCTACCTTTATCCACCATTATGCTGCTACCTTTATCCACCATTATGCTGCTACCTTTATCCACCATTATGCTGCTACCTTTATCCACCATTATGCTGCTACCTTTACCCACCATTATGCTGCTACCTTTATACACCATTATGCTGCTACCTTTATCCACCATTATGCTGCTACCTTTATACACCATTATGCTGTTCCCATTATACACCATTATGCTGCTACCTTTATACACAATTATGCTGCTCTCATTATACACCGTTATGCTGCTCTCATTATACACCATTATGCTGCTACCTTTATACACCATTATGCTGCTCTCATTATACACCATTATGCTGCTACCTTTATACACCATTATGCTGCTACCTTTATACACCATTGTGCTGCTGCCTTTATACACCATTATGCTGCTCTCATTATACACCATTATGCTGCTACCTTTATACACCATTATGCTGCTCTCATTATACACCATTATGCTGCTACCTTTATACACCATTATGCTGCTACCTTTATATACCATTGTGCTGCTGCCTTTATACACCATTATGCTGCTCTCATTATACACCATTATGCTGCTACCTTTATACACCATTATGCTGCTCTCATTATACACCATTATGCTGCTCTCATTATACACCATTATGCTGCTACCTTCATACACCATTTTGCTGCTACCTTTATACACCATTATGCTGCTACCTTTATACACCATTATGCTGCTACCTTTATACACCATTATGATAATATATTTTGGTCAGGGCTCACTTGACAAATATATCCCTATCTTAATGATAATAAATAAATACAATGCACTTCTCATAATGAAAACTCTTTATGAGACCAAAACACTACGTTTTTCTGAATGTTTCCTGAATAAAAAACAAAATAACTAATTGTATTCACTTCAATTATTCACTAATTGTATTCACTTCTCAGAAAAGAGGACCAAAAAAAAGTATACACTTAGATACTTACATGGACAAAACAAGTATACACTTAGATACTTACATGGACAAAACAAGTATACACTTAGATACTTACATGGACAAAACAAGTAAACAACTAATGTTCTCCAGTCCCAGTCCAGGCTCCAGTGGCCTGCTACTAACTGCTCTTTCCCCAGATGTTTCCCTGTGAATCACCAGTGTGTAAGTCTTTATTGATTTCCTGCCCTGACCTGTTGTGTTCCGTTGTTCCCTCTAATGCTGTAGCTAAACACTGGCCTGTGAAGTCTCTCCTCACACTCACTCTGTCCCGGATAAAAGGCTGCTCCTACTGGCAGGCTCCCACGACTAGTCGCTGTTTTAACTCAACCTAACATTCTACATGCTGGCAAGGTGTCTGTTTAAAACCACATAAACAAGATTACTTTGCTAATCTGAACAGTGAGTGGAGTAGGATAATTTATTCATTATTTCCTTAAGAAAGCAGGGAGCCTCGTCTCTGCTGGACAGGGACAACAGAGTACCCTTTCCATATCCACACCATTACTATCAAGCAACATCTTCAAGACACACATTTACATGACAACAATAAGATGAATCAGTGAGATATTAATGATATATTGTACTTTATAAACTGGGTGGTTTGAGCCCTGAATTCTGATTGGCTGAAAGCCATGGTATATCACACCGTATACCACGGGTATGTCAAAACATTTAGTTTTACTGCTGTAATTACATTGGTAAGCAGCTTAAAATAGCAATAAGGCTCCTCTGGGATTTGTGATATATGGCCAATATACCACGGCTAAAGTCTGTGTCCAGGCACTCCGCATTGCATCGAGACTACGAACAGCCCTTAGCCATGGTATATTGTCCCTATACCACACCTCCTCGGGCCTTATTGCTTAAGTATATGATAGGGCTAAGACTGTTAATGTTGTATCAGAGAGTATGCAGTGTTATACAATGGGTGGGTCTAATCCTGGATGCTGATTGGTTAAAACCGCATTACAGCCGGTGTCTATTCCACAAGTTACCACCGGCTAAATCTATGATGTTGAAATGCCTATTTACTCTGCTCCATCTGACTGTGCAATCCACTGTCTCATCAGCCCAGCCAGGCAATTTATATACTAGATCTACCCTGTAAAAAACATCTAGACATTATCTCCCATTTCTTTTAGACTAACATTTGGTTTTCAACAGCGCAGATTTGTAATAAACTTGCTGTCTGTCTCTCTGACATTTCCAACATTGTTTCAATATTGAAATTCGATCTCCAGGTAAACTAGGGTAATGAATATGTCGGGAGTCGGGACGAGACAGACAGACTGGCAGCTTTTCTCAGCCAGCTGAAATCATGAATCAGGAACATTTCTATGGATTATTACAAAGAAATACAGTTAGTTTGCTGTCATTCCAGCTTCAGTTTGAAGTGATTGTGTTAGCTGTGTAGTTGGCTAGCTCCTCTGAACAGTGTCCTGGAGAGAGAGCAAATGTTCTATGCCAGGCGAAATTTCTCATCATTAGCTCATTGTTATAAATGTATTCAGATAAAATCACTTGACAACAGCTTAAACAAACGCAAATGCAGCTACTTTGCTATTATTCTAGCTGCACGTGACTGTGTTCGCCGAATTAGGCTAGCTAGCATTCAAGGTATAAGAACGTTGCCAGCCATCATTAGAACAAACAACTCCACAGATTTAGAACAAAGAAACTTAACGACTGGGTCAGGCAAACGAACCGTGTCGGGACCATATATCAGGGAAGGATCTAATAGTGCGGATACATTCATCAAAATAATGTGTTTAATGAAAATATGTCAGTCATTATGTGAATATGTCGGTAACCCGTAGTTATAAAAGTGAAAATGGGGGAGGGGGGTCAATGTGTCACGACTTCCGCCCAAGTTGGCTCCCCTGCCTGTTCGGGCGGTGCTCGGCGGTCGTCGTCACCGTCCTACTAGCCGCTACCGATCCCTTTTTCGTTTGTCTGTTGGTTTTGTCTTATTAGTTTCACCTGTGTGTATTCTGGTTTAATTAGCTTCCCTATATGTAGTAGTTTGACCCGCCCTTGTTTTGTGCGGGATTGTCTTTTGTTACGTGTGCACATATTAGGTCGTAGTGTATTTTATTTTCTATACTGGACACCCTGTGGTTTTGGGTTGTCTGGTATAGTGTCCTGCGCCCTGTATTGTATTGGGCTTATCAGTTTGGTGTGCAATAGTAAAGCACTTTACTCCGTTACTCTCTCTCTGCTGTCTCACAGCAGGAAAATATTGATGCAGCAACAGGGTGATCAAATTAAGATTCTACATCTATACATGCCTCCCATTCAAGCCTTCCACGAAAACCAACAATACAGCAAAACAGCATGATAACTTCTGTCTTCTTGACTTCTAAAGGCTTGATGCAAGTCTCTATCTACCTTGTGCTTCAGAGTGGTACAGCTGAGCCTGGATAATGGTCCCTGTCTCCCTGAGTCCCTGCATCCCTGAGTCCCTCTCCCTGAGTCCCTGTCTCCCTGAGTCCCTGTCTCCCTGAGTCCCTGTCTCCCTGAGTCCCTGCCTCCCTGTCTCCCTGAGTCCCTGTCTCCCTGAGTCCCTGGTCCCTGAGTCCCTGTCTCCCTGGTCCCTGAGTCCCTGCATCCCTGAGTCCCTGTCTCCCTGTATCCCTGAGTCCCTGTCTCCCTGGTCCCTGAGTCCCTGTCTCCCTGTCTCCCTGAGTCCCTGTCTCCCTGAGTCCCTGTCTCCCTGAGTCCCTGTCTCCCTGAGTCCCTGGTCCCTGTCTCCCTGAGTCCCTGTCTCCCTGAGTCCCTGGTCCCTGAGTCCCTGCATCCCTGAGTCCCTGCATCCCTGAGTCCCTGTCTCCCTGAGTCCCTGAGTCCCTGTCTCCCTGAGTCCCTGTCTCCCTGGTCCCTGTCTCCCTGGTCCCTGAGCCCCTGTCTCCCTGAGTCCCTGTCTCCCTGAGTCCCTGTCTCCCTGAGTCCCTGAGTCCCTGTCTCCCTGAGTCCCTGTCTCCCTGAGTCCCTGAGTCCCTGTCTCCCTGAGTCCCTGGTCCCCGAGTCCCTGCATCCCTGAGTCACTGCATCCCTGGTCTCGGAGTCCCTCAGCTAATGGCTGCTATCAGGCAGAAGAGAGAGCATTCAGCCCAGGATTCAGATTTGACACCTTCCTACTGTGACTGCATCCCAAAGGGCACCCTGACCCAACATCAGCATCTAATGTCAACCTCACCCTACACCGTTGGCTACAGTGTGAGAGGCAGGTCATTGTGTGGGTGGGTCACTGTGCCCCTTCTCCAACAGAGAGAATGACCTGGACTCTGGAGGCCGAAGGCCCTGGCTGCAACCTGCTGGGTGCTCAGCAGTTGTGAACTTGTGATGATTAATGAACCAACTAGTGCTGCCATTCAATTGCTGAACTTGCCTTTGTTGCTAAAAGAGCTCTGGCTGTGAGAGGGGGCAGAGAGAGAGAGACAGACAGACAGACAGAGGCACAGAGGGGCAGAGAGAGGCAGACCCAGGCGAGGCCCAATGTTCTGACCGCTTTGTTCGTTGACTTGAATAGGGGAACAGGTGTCAGCTCCCTGCCTCCCTTTTTTTTTGTACTGAATGACGGCAACTTCTTGACACGTAAATGACGCAATTACAAGGGGACTGAGGCTGGGTAATTGGGTAGCCGATTGACAGGGGTTTCGCCCCAATCAGACCTGTGTTCAAATAGTGTTTGTTTTCTTTCAAATGCTGTGAGGGTTTGATTGAGCCTAACTGGAGATGCCAGATGGACGGGGTTTGCAGTTTGCAATTTTGGGACTATTTTGTTAGTTACATTGCGCCAGGCAAGCACAGCTAAAGTATTTAAAAGAAAACAAATACTATTTGAAGCCAGGTCTGTTGACGATCCAAATCATTCACACACACACACACACACACACACACACACACAGGGCTTTACATGGGATTATGAGAGTGTGTGACAGCTCTGTGAGGGTGCCTCTGTGTTTCCCACACTCCCCGGGGAGAACCCCACTGTCCTGGAGAAGGACTGTACTACCACGTGGCTGTGCACCCCACCAGACATGCCACCAGGGGTCTTTTCACAGTCCCCAGGCCCAGAACAAATTCCACGAAACGTACAGTATTGTAAAGACCCATGAGCGCATGGAACTCCCATCCATCTTATATACAGTATTATACAGAGACATGAGCGCATGGAACTCCCATCCATCTTATATACAGTATTATACAGAGACATGAGTGCATGGAACACCCTTCCATCTTATATACAGTATTATACAGAGACATGAGCGCATGGAACTCCCATCCATCTTATATACAGTATTATACAGAGACATGAGTGCATGGAACACCCTTCCATCTTACAGTATTATACAGAGACATGAGGGCATGGGACTAACTGGTTGTGTGTATGTAATGGCATGTGACCTACTGGTGTGTATGTAATGGCATGTGACCTACTGGTGTGTATGTAATGGCATGTGACCTACTGGTGTGTATGTACTGGCATGTGACCTACTGGTGTGTATGTAATGGCATGTGACCTACTGGTTGTGTGTATGTAATGGCATGTGACCTACTGGTGTGTATGTACTGGCATGTGACCTACTGGTGTGTATGTAATGGCATGTGACCTACTGGTGTGTATGTAATGGCATGTGACCTACTGGTTGTGTGTATGTACTGACATGTGACCTACTGGTTGTGTGTATGTACTGACATGTGACCTACTGGTTGTGTGTATGTACTGACATGTGACCTACTGGTGTGTGTATGTACTGACATGTGACCTACTTGTGTGTATGTACTGACATGTGACCTACTGGTTGTGTGTATGTACTGACATGTGACCTACTGGTGTGTGTATGTACTGACATGTGACCTACTGGTTGTGTGTATGTACTGACATGTGACCTACTGGTGTGTGTATGTACTGACATGTGACCTACTTGTGTGTATGTACTGACATGTGACCTACTGGTTGTGTGTATGTACTGACATGTGACCTAATGGTGTGTGTATGTACTGACATGTGACCTACTTGTTGTGTGTATGTACTGACATGTGACCTACTGGTGTGTATGTACTGACATGTGACCTACTTGTTGTGTGTATGTACTGACATGTGACCTACTGGTGTGTATGTACTGACATGTGACCTACTTGTTGTGTGTATGTACTGACATGTGACCTACTGGTTGTGTGTATGTACTGACATGTGAACTACTGGTTGTGTGTATGTACTGACATGTGACCTACTGGTTGTGTGTATGTACTGACATGTGACCTACACACACACGCTACATGTTAATGTTTTTAAATGTATGTAAATTGTAGTCTTGTCTGTAATGTATTTTTCGTTCTGTGTCGGACCCCAGTTAGAATAGCTGTCCCCATTGGCGTGGGCTAATGGGAGATCCTAACCAATCAAATCAAACCACAACTAGCTGCACATACTAGCTTTCTGTGTGTCTGCGTGTGTGTGTGGGGTGTGTGTGTGTGTGTGTGTGTGTGTGTGTGTGTGTGTGTGTGTGTGTGTGTGTGTGTGAGCTTGCGTGTGTGTCAGTCTGCCATGTAATGATTTCAACAAAGTAAATAAACATGAGATAATAATGAAAGTTAACCATGTGAATTACTGGTAGAAGAGATTTAGAGTTGAAGTCGCTCAGCCTGCTCAGCCCTGGTCTGTCTTCTACTACGACTCTCCCTGTCAGCTAAAAACATTATTTGAAGACAACTAATCTTTTGTGGGAAGGAATAAACAAAACACCGTTTTAGGAAGTGGACAAACATGCTGATCTAAAACAGGAGATTAGAAGTCGTTTTATTTTTAATGCCACTATGTTACGTGTTCTGTGAGCCGTTTAAAAACTCTGTTCTGACTCTTAACTACTGCTACTCCTAAACAGACCCCCTCTCTAAACCAGACCCCCTCTCTATAGCATACCAGACCCCCTCTCTATAGCATACCAGACCCCCTCTCTATAACAGACCCCTTCTATAAACCAGACCCCCTCTCTATAACAGACCCCTTCTATAAACCAGACCCCCTATCTATAGCATACCAGACCCCCTCTCTATAACAGACCCCTTCTATAAACCAGACCCCCTCTCTATAGCATACCAGACCCCCTCTCTATAACAGACCCCTTCTATAAACCAGACCCCCTCTCTATAGCATACCAGACCCACTCTCTATACCAAACCCCCTCTCTATAGCATACCAGACCCCCTCTCTATAACAGACCCCTTCTATAAACCAGACCCCCTCTCTATAGCATACCAGACCAACTCTCTAAGCCAGACCCCCTCTCTATACCAGACCCCCTCTCTATACCAGACACCCTCTCTAAGCCTCTCTATAGCAGACCCCTCTCTAAACCAGACACCCTCTCTAAACCAGACTCCCTCTCTAAACTAGACCCCCTCTCTTTAACAGACCCCCTCTCTATAACAGAACCCCTCTCTATGCCAGACCCCCTCTCTAAACCAGACCCTCTCTCTATACCAGACCCACTCTCTAAACCAGACCCCCTCTCTATAACATACCAGACCCCCTCTCTATAGCAGACCACATCTCTATAACAGACCCCTCTCTATAGCAGACCCCCTCTCTAAACCAGACCCCCTCTCTATACCAGACCCCCTCTCTATACCAGACCCCATCTCTAAACCAGACCCCCTCTCTATAACATTCCAGACCCCCTCTCTATAGCAGACCCCATCTCTATAGCAGACCCCTCTCTATAGCAGACCCCCTCTCTAAACCAGACCCCCTCTCTATACCAGACCCCCTCTCTATACCAGACCCCCTCTCTATACCAAACCCCCTCTCTAAGCCAGACCCCTGTCTATACCAGACCCCCTCTCTAAGCCAGACCCCTGTCTATACCAGACCCCCTCTCTAAGCCAGACCCCCTCTCTATACCAGACCCCCTCTCTAAGCCAGACCCCTGTCTATACCAGACCCCCTGTCTATACCAGACCCCCTCTCTAAGCCAGACCCCTGTCTATACCAGACCCCCTGTCTATACCAGACCCCCTCTCTAAGCCAGACCCCTGTCTATACCAGACCCCCTCTCTATACCAGACACCCTCTCTAAGCCATACCCCCTCTCTATACCAGACCCCCTCTCTATACCAGAGGTATACCAGACACCCTCTCTAAGCCTCTCTATAGCAGACCCCTCTCTAAACCAGACACCCTCTCTAAACCAGACCCCCTCTCTAAACCAGACCCCCTCTCTATAACGAACCCCCTCTCTATAACAGAACCCCTCTCTATGCCAGACCCCCTCTCTAAACCAGACCCTCTCTCTATACCAGACCCACTCTCTAAACCAGACCCCCTCTCTATAACATACCAGACCCCCTCTCTATAGCAGACCCCATCTCTATAACAGACCCCTCTCTATAGCAGACCCCCTCTCTAAACCAGACCCCCTCTCTATACCAGACCCCCTCTCTATACCAGACCCCCTCTCTAAACCAGACCCCCTCTCTATAACATTCCAGACCCCCTCTCTATAGCAGACCCCATCTCTATAGCAGACCCCTCTCTATAGCAGACCCCCTCTCTAAACCAGACCCCCTCGCTATACCAGACCCCCTCTCTATACCAGACCCCCTCTCTAAGCCAGACCCCCTCTCTAAGCCAGACCCCCTCTCTATACCAAACCCCCTCTCTAAGCCAGACCCCTGTCTATATCAGACCCCCTCTCTAAGCCAGACCCCTGTCTATACCAGACCCCCTCTCTAAGCCAGACCCCCTCTCTATAACAGACCCCCTCTCTATACCAGACCCCCTCTCTATACCAGACCCACTCTCTAAACCAGACCCCCTCTCTATAACATACCATACCCCCTCTCTATAGCAGACCCCATCTCTATAGCAGACCCCCTCTCTATAGCAGACCCCTCTCTATACCAGACCCCTCTCTATAACAGACCCCCTCTCTATAACAGACCCCCTCTCTATACCAGACCCCCTCTCTATACCAGACCCACTCTCTAAACCAGACCCCCTCTCTATAACATACCATACCCCCTCTCTATAGCAGACCCCATCTCTATAGCAGACCCCCTCTCTATAACAGACCCCTTCTCTATACCAGACCCCCTCTCTATACCAGACCCCCTCTCTATACCAGACCCCCTCTCTAAGCCAGACCCCTGTCTATACCAGACCCCCTCTCTAAGCCAGACCCCTTCTCTATAACAGACCCCTGTCTATACCAGACACCCTCTCTAAGCCATACCCCCTCTCTAAGCCAGACCCCCTCTCTATACCAGACCCCTCTCTATAACAGACCACCTCTCTATAACAGAGCCCCTCTCTATACCAGACCCCCTCTCTATACCAGACCCCCTCTCTATAACATACCAGACCCCCTCTCTATAGCAGACCCCATCTCTATAGCAGACCCCTCTCTATGACAGACCCCCTCTCTAAGCCAGACCCCCTCTCTATAACAGACCCCCTCTCTATAACAGACCCCCTCTCTATACCAGACCCCCTCTCTATACCAAACCCACTCTCTAAACCAGACCCCCTCTCTATACCAGACCACCTCTCTACAGCAGACCCCATCTCTATAGCAGACCCCTCTCTATAGCAGACCCCCTCTCTATACCAGACCCCCTCTCTATACCAGACCCCCTCTCTATAGCATACCAGACACCCTCTCTCAGCCTCTCTATAGCAGACCCCCTCTCTATAACAGACCCCCTCTCTGTACCAGACTCCATAAAGCCTACATACCACCACTAGGCCCTGTTCAGTGGGGAAGAAAATGTTAGTGAAATGACAATAAATGATCTGAACTCCTCCAATAACAATAACACATATTTTTAGTTTTCGACTGCAAAACGTTTTGCTATGCTGGTTCCCACTGAATGCAACCTAGTATTATTGGAGCCATGTGGGCCATTCAGAAACGTTGTGGGATGGTTGGGTTCTCACAGTTCAGTCAGGCATGTTAACCATCACATCGTTTAACCACAGGAAGGAATCTTTCACCCACATGATCTTTAACCTGGCCACTAACTATCACCACTTAGCCGTTCTTTAGAACAACAAATAATTTTTCCCTTTCCTTCCCTCCAGGCCTCCACCTACATAAATCATTCCATAGATATATCATTCCATACGTAAATCATTCCAGAAATATATCATTCCAGACATAAATCATTCCATAGATATATCATTCCAGACGTAAATCATTCCAGAAATATATCATTCCAGACGTAAATCATTCCATAGATATATCATTCCATACGTAAATCATTCCATAAATATATCATTCCAGACATAAATCATTCCATAAATAAATCATTCCATACATATATCATTCCAGACATAAATCATTCCATAAATATATCATTCCAGACGTAAATCATTCCAGACGTAAATCATTCCAGACATAAATCATTCCAGACATAAATCATTCCAGACATAAATCATTCCATAAATATATCATTCCAGACGTAAATCATTCCATACATATATCATTCCAGACATAAATCATTCCATAAATATATCATTCCAGACATAAATCATTCCAGACATAAATCATTCCAGACATATATCATTCCAGACGTAAATCATTCCATACATATATCATTCCAGACATAAATCATTCCATAAATATATCATTCCAGACGTAAATCATTCCAGACATAAATCATTCCAGACATAAATCATTCCAGACATAAATCATTCCAGACATAAATCATTCCAGACATAAATCATTCCATAAATATATCATTCCAGACGTAAATCATTCCATACATATATCATTCCAGACATAAATCATTCCATAAATATATCATTCCAGACATAAATCATTCCATAAATGTATCATTCCAGACGTAAATCATTCCATAAATATATCATTCCAGACGTAAATCATTCCATAAATATATCATTCCAGACATAAATCATTCCATAAATATATCATTCCAGACATAAATCATTCCATAAATATATCATTCCAGACGTAAATCATTCCATAAATATATCATTCCAGACGTAAATCATTCCATAAATATATCATTCCAGACATAAATCATTCCATAAATATATCATTCCAGACATAAATCATTCCATAAATATATCATTCCAGACATAAATCATTCCAGACATAAATCATTCCAGACATAAATCATTCCAGACATAAATCATTCCAGACATAAATCATTCCAGACATAAATCATTCCATAAATATATCATTCCAGACGTAAATCATTCCATAAATATATCATTCCAGACATAAATCATTCCAGACATAAATCATTCCATACATAAATCATTCCATACATAAATCATTCCAGACATAAATCATTCCAGACATAAATCATTCCATAGATAAATCATTCCAGACATAAATCATTCCATAGATATATCATTCCATAGATATATCATTCCATAGATATATCATTCCATAGATATATCATTCCATAGATATCATTCCATAGATATATCATTCCATAGATATCATTCCATAGATATATAATTCCATAGATATATAATTCCATAGATATATAATTCCATAGATATATAATTCCATAGATAAATTATTCCAGACATAAATCATTCCATAGATAAATCATTCCATACATAAATCATTCCATACATAAATCATTCCAGACATAAATCATTCCAGACATAAATCATTCCATAGATAAATCATTCCATAGATAAATCATTCCATAGATATATCATTCCATAGATATATCATTCCATAGATATATCATTCCATAGATATCATTCCATAGATATCATTCCATAGATATATAATTCCATAGATATATAATTCCATAGATATATAATTCCATAGATATATAATTCCATAGATAAATTATTCCAGACATAAATCATTCCATAGATAAATCATTCCAGACATAAATCATTCCATACATAAATCATTCCAGACATAAATCATTCCATAGATAAATCATTCCATAGATAAATCATTCCAGACATAAATCATTCCATAAATATATCATTCCAGACGTAAATCATTCCATAGATATATCATTCCAGACATAAATCATTCCATGCTTAATATGAAGTTTATCTGCAGAATTTGTATAACGCTGAAATCTCTCTCTCACTATCCATCCATTGTAATGGATCATATTCACAGAGTAAACACATGGTAGCAGAACGGACATTGTAATGGATCATATTCACAGAGTAAACACATGGTAGCAGAACAGACATTGTAATGGATCATATTCACAGAGTAAACACATGGTAGCAGAACAGACATTGTAATGGATCATATTCACAGAGTAAACACATGGTAGCAGAACAGACATTGTAATGGATCATATTCACAGAGTAAACACATGGTAGGAAAACAGACATTGTAATGGATCATATTCACAGAGTAAACACATGGTAGGAAAACAGACATTGTAATGGATCATATTCACAGAGTATACACATGGTAGGAAAACAGACATTGTAATGGAATCATATTCACAGAGTAAACACATGGTAGGAAAACAGACATTGTAATGGAATCATATTCACAGAGTAAACACATGGTAGGAAAACAGACATTGTAATGGATCATATTCACAGGGTATACACATGGTAGCAGAACAGACATTGTGGACACGTTCCCCTGCCCAGGTGTTGTTGATACTTGCCAGAGCTTACAACACCTGGATAGGTATTTTACCTATCAGCTAACCATCATCTGTTATTGCAATCTGGTGCCCTACGGCATAGTCGATGACGTGGCACACAACCATTGCGTTTGGGGAACAGGCGTTCGGTCACGGCTCAACCCTGAAATCAAGAAACAGCCATTGTAGCCGAACCCTGATGGATCTATAGAACTGCCAAGTTGTTGACTGAACGGAGTGGTGTGAGTTTCTGAAACTAATGCAGATCGATGACATGGCAATGAAGCGTCACAATTTCCCAATTCAGATGTCTTTCCTCCTTTTTCTCGTCAGTAGAGAGAATACAATGAGAGCGTTCTCACACTGACCCTTCAGGTGACCGTGAGGTCTCTGTGTTGGACACTACACTCAACACTTGTTCATACTCAGTCACATTACCAGATTTCTAAAATGACACAAATGTTCCTTACTTTGATATACTGACCCCCTATGTCTAAGTGGTCCTGTCTTGATGTTTTATAAGGACACCCTATGTCTATGTGGTCCTGTCTTGATGTTTTATAAGGACTCCCTATGCCTATGTGGTCCTGTCTTGATGTTTTATAAGGACTCCCTATGTCTATGTGGTCCTGTCTTGATGTTTTATAAGGACTCCCTATGCCTATGTGGTCCTGTCTTGATGTTTTATAAGGACTTCCTATGTCTATGTGGTCCTGTCTTGATGTTTTTGCTTACTGTCTATATTATAATATTATCAATATCTATAATATATTTAATATATTCTGTATTAGAGCACAATAAGAAAAGGGAAAACTTATTTGCTTCCTAATTTAGGAGCCACTCCTCGTCTCTGGGAAGGATTGGACTCCTTCCAAACATGATTAAAAGGAATGGGTAGGACCCACTGGCCCCGCAACCCCCAAATTCCACCCGGAACAAAGAGGGTCGCAAAACAACAGCCCTCCTCCTAAACACATCGCTCTAAAATGAACTTCTGGGCTTCCTCATCCTCACTGCCCAACTAGGCTGCTGTATGATACTGTATTATTAGGCTACAGCTAACTAATAAAACCCAGACCCTCAGAGTCTGAACAGGGGTGTCCCACATTTTGTTAGGTCAACTCAAATGTGACTATGAATATTTCCTCAACGCCAAGAAATGTCTGAGGCGGTGTGATGTTTTTTTTGTTGTATTTTTTCCCTCCAAGGTCCTTCCTCCTCGTGTGAAAGCCTCCTCTGTTAGACTTGCCAAGTATCTGCCAATGGTGGCTCTCTTTTACAAGTGAATGGACTTGTTTAGCCACAGTTAAAAGACACACTAACATGCCATGGCTGAAACACAATGGCTGCGTGGGTCATTTGCCAAAGCTAATGATGCTACTTTGTCTGGACTAGCCTAGGAGACTAGGGAGGGAGATAACCGAATGATAAACAGGACTAGACTGGGGAGAGATAACAGAATGATAAACAGGACTAGACTGGGGAGAGATAACAGAATGATAAAATGGACTAGACCAGGGGGGAGATAACATAATTATAAACAGGACTAAACTGGGGGGAGATAACAGAATGAGAAACAGGACTAGGAGGCTGGGG